>NC_139143.1:10211341-10297186 GCF_964270905.1 Leucopleurus acutus
AACTTAAAACCACAAATCACTTGTATTCTTTATGCCGAAAACTCATCTTTGTGGAATTAATGATGCAAAAGAATTTGAAAGTTATTTCATCTTACACTTCTGATTTGAATGGAGAATTATAACCCACTGAAAAGAAAGTATATAGTTCATCATAATTGACTCAGGAGTTCTCATTTGTTTTCAACCTTCTATTTTCACTACAATAAAATTTATATTATTTTCGGCAGATTTCTCAGTTAGGTGAAAGTATACGTCATTAATAGCAAATCACCAGAAATAAATTCATGATTTTCTCATGTAAAATATTTGAGTGTTCTAAACATTTAGCTTGTTTCAAAAAACGATTTTATAGAGGATATTTTCAAAATTAGAAATTATTCAAAATTTTAAGGAGTACATAGGTTTGAAAAAATATGTGAAAGCTCGTTAAACTTAGAGGTTAATTACAATTTGGCTTCTTTAATAGGAATCAGATAATTTAACAAATGTTTATGAATGAATATGACAGAGGAATTTGTCATGCATGTGGTAGCACGAATAAGAATAGGGATTGCTGCAGTAGATATATCATTGCAGAATTTAATTTAATTTTTAGTCTTAACAGCTAAGTTCAGGATTTATCAGTAGGATTTAATATTTTTGTTTCTTCTTGGACTGAGAATTATGCTAAAGGTTTCAATTAAATAAACTGAAGTTGACTTTATCTCTGTTTCACCTGGCACTACCTTGATCTTGAGATTTTTTTTTTCCCAGCCACCATCACACCAAAAGCTAATACATTTTGCCCAAATATTGGACAGGAAATACTGATTTTAGCACCTTTCTAAAATCTATAAAGCAGAGCTATAAATGTTCTCGCATATCAGATTTTAATCTTCTAATGCCTCTGAACTTACCCCTTCAGCATAATGGGGTATAGAATATGTCATTGCTTTAAGAGGTTAGGTCCCAGTGAATGTGTTTTGGAAGAAAGTTTAATGAGTCATCAGAGTAAGTACTAAGACTCTGTCTTGCCCTCAAGTAACTTCTAGTCAAGTGGTGGTTGAAAATATAATAAATGGAGTATAAAGTAATGATAACAAGTAATAATACCTACTCTATTAGTGGAGAAAGTTATCTGCCATAACAAATAAATACAGCATTTCAATGACAAACATAATAACACTTTATTTCTTATTCCAGTAGTAGCCCAGTTTCTGATTAGGCAAGTCTTCTGGACATGAAGCGCTTATTGTCTTCAGTTTCTATTTGTCAAGTGGTACTTTAAGTTCCTTCCATCTTTTGATTTTGTCAAATAACCTTAGAACCCTTTGCTTGCAGCCCCTGACAGAGAAAGAGAGAAAGGGGATCTCCTGGGATATATATTTTGAGTCAGACCTAGAAGGGTACGTGTTACTTCCACCTTTATTCCATTGGTCAGAACTCAGTCTCATCACTGCAGCAAGCAAAACTGTGATGTACAGTCAAGCTAAGTGCCCAGGAAAAAGAGGCAAAAGATTTAACATCTTGCCAGTCTCTGCCACTATGTGCCAGTTTGGCCACCAAATATCCGTTGCACTCCTCCTGTGTACATATGACACATCCCCTTCTTCCTAAGTCAGGTAATTGAAAAATCCTATCCAATAGCCCTATTCAATTGCTGGCCCATGTGCTCCAGGTGATGAGCAGTTATTTCTGGCTGATCTAGCTGTTGCTTGTAGTATGAACTGAAAATACATATTATTAAAAGTTATATGCATCTCCATACCCAGTATATCATGATAAAGTAAGGACATGATAATTACAATAAAAGTTGCCCAGAAAGGTCAGAATGGACCATCCAGAGCAGTCACTACCCTAGACTGTAGCAGTTACTAGAGTCTACTGGGCACACATTATGAAAACCTCCTAACTGGGGGTAAGAAAAAGGTCCTGTTAACTGTGATTTTGTTCTCTAATAACACTCCCTTAAAATTTTTCATGGTTCCTTCCTCTGCTCTTTAGAAAGTACTTTTCTGGGGCTTCCCTGGTGGCGCAGTGGTTGAGAGTCTGCCTGCTGATGCAGGGGACATGGGTTCGTGCCCCGGTCCGGGAAGATCCCACATGCCGCGGAGCGACTGGGCCCGTGAGCCATGGCCGCTGAGCCTGCGTGTCCGGAGTCTGTGCTCCGCAACGGGAGAGGCCACAGAAGTGAGAGGCCCGCGTACCGCAAAAAAAAAAAAAAAAAGAAAGTACTTTTCTGTTATCCTCCATGGCTAATATGGATGAGAGAGAGTATGTCCTCTTTGGGGAAATATAGCTGTGGCACTGCTTCTTGTCAGAGACTCATCAAGTACCCTTGGGTTATTTCAGTAGATGGTTTAAGACAGCAAGCGGTCATAGACTATTTTTAGACTAGGCTTGCAGTTTCTTTGGCAATACAATTTCCTCAAAAACTTAGGAAGCTTTTTATCTGTTTGCTTCTAGACAGTTCCATGTGGCAATAAACACAAATATGTACCTAAAAGGATTTCCCAAGCTTGACTTTTTCCTTTATTATCTCCATCCACATGCTCTCTGATTAACTACAGCTACCTTGAGGCTACAGACGCTAACAGTCTTTGGTAATATTCTTAATCTGATTTTTTTCCTGCAAAACTGAGTCACTTAGTTTAATTTGAAAGCTTTCTTGGACTTTTGTTTCTCAAGTGTTTTTTGTTTTTTTTTTTGGCTCTGTCTCTTACTATTTATGGTCCAGAGCAATTAGCTTTTCCATACCTATAATGCCCTTGATTGGTGGACTTTCTTCATTCCCTTTGCTCTCTCCCTGAAAATCAGCTGCTTTTTTAATTGGCAGCTCCCTTTCTTGTAATGTCTTCTAAAAAGCAGCTCATAATAGCCGATGGATAGTATCACTCTGACTCCTTCCAGGCACTACCTTAAAATTATTGGCTCAGTAAGTTATGTGGTCCTCATTTCAAGTTGCTGCAGGTGAATGTTTACTAAATGTTTTGCCACAAAATAATATGACTCACCAGGCTTCAAGCTTGCTTTTTTAAGTTCCTTTGCCTCCTGCTTCCTAACCACTAAATCAGTAGCAGCACATGATCAGTTTTGGTTTTGTTGATAAGTAATACCATCCTTCTAGGTTGGAACTTCTGTATTAGTAAGAACAGGCCACTGTTGTAACAAAGAACTCCAAAATTTCAGTAGTTTAACTCAACACATGTGCGTTTCTCTTTCACACAAGAGCCTAATGTTTGTTTTATTGGATGACCTGCATGGAACATTTTCATCCAAGTTGTTTTTCATGGATCTAGTTGCCTTCAAATGTCTCCGTGACACTCTAAGGCCTCAGTATACAGTGCCTCCAGCTTGGCTCAATAGGGAAGGAAAGAGAGTAGAAAATCCTGCTTCTGTTTTTAATGATCCAGGCCTGTAGGTGATGTTCATGGCCTCTACCTACACTTCACTAGGTTGTGAGAGAAAGAGATCAATCAAATGTAACTCCACAATTGTTGGCCAGAACCACTGGGCGAATTGCAGCACCAGTTAATTAAATGAGAAACGCTGGCTGAGATCAAGTGATTTGGAAAACTGGGATCCAGGTGTTCAATTTGCACATATCAAGTGTGAGATGTTAAAAGACATTCAAGTGGAGATGTTAATTAAGTTGTTGTCTGTACAAGTCTGGATTTTAGGGGTAACGCCACTGTTGGTGGTATAAATTAAGGAGCCATCAAGAAATGGAAGATATTTAAAGTTACAGGACCAGTTCACTTAGGCATTGTACACAGCTAGGGAACAGAAAAGGGCCAAAGACAGAACTCTGGGGCATTCCAACATTTAGAAAGATGTCTGGAGAATCTGGCAAAGAAGTTTAAAAAGGAGGTGTCAGCGAGGTAGAATGAAAACTAAGAGATTGGCAAGTCTTAAATTCCAAGTAAAGAAAATGCTTCAAGAAAAGGAATCAGTGGTCTTCTAGGTCAGATAGAATGAGAGCCAAGAGTAAAGCATTGAATTTAGTTAGATAAAGGCCATCAACAGAGGCTGTGACTTTGGAATGGTGGGGAGAAAAGCTGAATCTAATTTGGTTTTAGAGAAGATGGAGCAGGGAAATGGGGGCTGAGCTGGAGGAAGAGGAAGAGAGGAGCCATATTAAGGAGTGAAGCATGATAGCACATGTGTAAATGATCCAGTAGAGTGAGGAGAACTGAAGAGCCAAGAGACAAAGGCATCATTATAACAAAATGTGATTGAGAGGAGAAAACGGGTGGAATTTTTTTGTATACAAAGAGAGTTGGCCTCAGAAAAAGTTCATCCTTTTCGAAGAGAAAAAAAGGTGGGTTTGTGGATTTGTGGTGGAAAGATAAAGATGTTCTTTCCTGATTCCTTTAATTTTTTTCAGAGAAAAAGAAAAATAGGATAACCAGTTTAGAGTGAGGAGTGGGCTTCTGAGATGAGAGGTAAAAGAAAAAATAGCTTTCTCAGAAAAGGTTATGCTGTTCTCAGTACTGACCCCAGGATTTGCAAGCTTCAGCTAAAGCATGAAGGTCAGTGGGGCGTCAGGAAAGGTACATTCCTTGGTGGTGGTGGTGGGTGGATCTTAGCTGGCTGCTTACTACCAGGGTGGGAGGAGTTTAGCCTGGTGCTGGCCTAAAGCAAAAGCATAGTTTTTTTATCAGATTTGCACAGTTTCAGAGTACAAGCTGCTGCAGCTGGATCTTGAACTTTACAGGCACAGCTGAAGCAAAGAGTTGCTTTTTAGCTTCAAGGCAGCTGATTATCACATACCCTATTGAGCAGTGCTTCTCAAACTAGCTTTGGTGAAAGAGCGTTTTTTTTGCTTTTCTTTTTTTTTTAAGTACTGGACTGACAGTTTTGTAAAATATAATACAAATTAAACTATTTAAAAAAATTGAATGAAAATTCATATAAAATACAAGACTCAACATTTTTATTATTCTTTACAACAGAAAAAAGTATATATGCACCCCAATAAATCTAATCTGAACAGGCATAGAACAGTGAAAAATAAATAATTACAAATTTAAATGCATTATTCATTGAAAATATTTGTATATGTTATTAATATAGAAAATCTCTCCTATAGTCCTAACTTTGTTGTTCTTCAGTTGTGAATCAACAAAACTTACATGTGAAATAGTGATTCACGTATTAAGCACCTGAAATCACTCTTGGAGCCAATCTATGTATATCAATATTTTAAAGTTTTATAGCTACAAATGAACTTCTTTTTCTTTTTGCTTGTTAACTTATCTAATATAGGTTGAATGAATGATACTTACAGAGACAATGATATCTAAACTGGTTCTATGTTTTGTTTTTCATTCTCCTTGCTTTCAATTCTCATAGTGCAGAAACCAGTTTCACATATACTTAATATACATAAGTATATTAATAGGAACAGAAGAAGAGATTTTAAAGCAATTTCAGCAAGCTTTGATATTCATTTTAAATTTTATTCAAGAAGAAGCAAGTAATGTTATACTTTTAAAATTTATCTCCAATCCTTCCATAGTAGCCAGGTCCAAAAATTTATTCTGCAAAGTTAGAGTTATATTTCAATTATCTCCTGGTAGAAGAAATGGATTCTGGATTCATTAATTTCCTATTCATGTATCTTCATTTGATAGAAAATAAAATTCCAAATATGCTATCAAATTTTTAAGGTGTTCAGCGATAGCTTCCGCAGATTTGCAAAATCAAAATGATGATCTGCTTCATGGATAATTGCTGTTTATGGAACATGGCTTTAATCATCAGAAACTCTGTTCTTTTAAGCTTCTAACTTGCATTTGAGATGGATGCTTTCGGTGCCCCATCTAGACCCCTTTTACCAGATTCCCTTGCTCTTGAGAGTATCTGCCGCTGTAGCCCCCAGGTGTACCTCAGTGCCATTACACTCCAGGACACCCCACTGGGTCAAGCTGAGCCTAAACTTCAGCTAAACCCATAACTTTTCCTAGCTTCCTAACTAGGAAGCTTCCTTTCCCAACTTTCCCATCCCCTTACAGGTTTTACCAGACAGCGTACCCTCAACTCAATCCCTGGGGCAAGAATCCACATCTCAGGCTCTGCTTATAGGGAAGCTGTCCTAAGACCTGATGACAAGGTCTGCCGTGATTCTATATTTTTAAGCTTCGCAAGAAGTCATCAACATTCAATCACTTAGGGAGAAGCCATTATGCAAAATTAGGTTTTTCCTTCTAGAGATGGTTTTGCACATTGGCAGAATTAAAATTCTGCTAGGATATTTCTCCCAGTTGAATTTATGTTCACAAGTATCATAGTCTGAAAACATCCTGGAGGGGCTTGATCTGATACTTTATGCTCCTAAGCCTCTTTCCCTCAGAAACTACCAAGTTTCTACTGTGCTCTTTGGCAACACTAGGTACTAAATTATAAGGAACATAATTTTGCTTGAGGAACTGCTTTTGGGAAAAGGTTTTGCTTGCTTTTAAATTTGGTGAATATTGGACTAATTCTATATTAATTTTGCATATGCTGTCATCTTTAAGTGTTCTTTAAAAGTGAGGTACATCAGAAACATGACATGAAATTAATTCATTTTGTGAGGCCATAAAAATTTCATAATAATTCTTTTTCCGGTGAGAGATAGCCTAACAAGTCTACGTAAACATTGAGAGTCTTCTGGCTAAAACTGAGTAAAGTGTGAAATGGAAGAGGGTATTTTTGGCTTTAATTTCTTTGGAGATTTAACTCATGGGGGAAGGAGATTTTGATTTTGCTAATTATTTTAGACTCCAGCTTATAAAGGAGTTTGATTTATGGATTTTTCTTTCTCCACCTCCAGGGTAGAGTAAGGGCTAGGGAGAGGTTATGAGTATCAGAGAGAATGGAATTTGATAATGGGAGTAGGCTTACATGTAAATTTTGACCATCTCTATCAAGGAGAGGTTTTTTTGTTTTTTTTTTTTTTTGCGGTACGCGGGCCTCTCACTGCTGTGGCCTCTCCCGTTGCGGAGCACAGGCTCCAGACACGCAGGCTCAGCGGCCATGGCTCACGGGCCCAGCCGCTCCGTGGCATGTGGGATCTTACCGGACCGGGGCACGAACCCGTGTCCGCTGCATTGGCAGGCAGACTCGCAACCACTGTGCCACCAGGGAAGCCCCTAAGGTGAGGTTTTGTTATTGGAGAATCTTAATCTTGTCATTTGATCTCCTTACAGAATATATACTGAATTGTATTAGACTACAGGGAATATAAAAATGTGGGGTAAGTAATAAAATAGAGTGGCTTGGAGTTTTGTCTTTTTTTTAAAATTCTGACTTATTTCAGAGACATTTGGTAGTAAATCTGGTCTGTCCATCAGTAGTCCCAGGAGAATTCCCAAAGAAAAAGAGATTGGCATTAGAGGAGTAGTCATAACATTGGTACAAGACTTTGTAAGAAACTGTTTATCTCATTTCCCAGGTGATGGGAGTGTAGACTACAACTCTAGATGGATAGATCCATTGGGTTAAAAGAACCAAAACCTGTCTTCTATGACCATACTAATTTATTGTTTCACTTGACAAAGTTTTGGGGTAAATTCTTACAGAGCATTAGATAACTGGAAACCCCCATGTTAGGGCTTGCTCTGGAGATATGTCAGCCAATCTGCACAACTCTAGGATAGAGGAGGATGACTTGATCAGAATTATATGTCATATACTCCAGCCTAGCCTTTTTCATTATAAAGGGTTATTTTGTGTTGCATTAATTTTGTTGGGTCAGAACTCAAGCAGAGAAAAGGATGCTATTTATTAATAGATTTATAAATTGCAACAATGTAAAATAATTCAAGAAAAAAGCATTATACTATAAATTTAGCCAAGCAGGAAGTACAGATAAAACCCTGTTTTTATTTTTCTGCCTCAAAATTACATAGTCGATTCTGAAGCTGCTAAACTATTCCAATAGCATGCATGCACTTTATGAAAAGCTGCTTTTCAAAATTACGCAGTGCAAAACCACTGAGCCCCGTAGTGATTCAGCTGAATGATTAGGTTCTAAACTGTTAAAATGTCTTTGGTTTAAACTTTTATTGTGATGGTAAAAGGGAAAAGTTGTAGATAATTATGTGATTAAAAAGTATGCAATTATTGATTACCAAAGATAAAAAATAATGTGTTTTTCTTCCCCAAAAAGTTATTATTAAATTTATGGTGAAGTAATTGAGAGATATATTCCACAGAATTAGCAGGAGTTTGAAATAAACCACTATTTGCACATTAGTACAGTTTTATACGGATCCATGTACATGGGGCAAGGTTTGTGTAATAGCTCCAGAGTTGGACAGGTCTAATTCACTTTATGCGAAATACAACAAAGGTGATACATTTATTTTCTTGAAGTGCTGGGGTTCCTTCAGATATTTGGTTATTTGAAAAAAATAGGGGAAATTAATGGGAATTCATGAGGCAAGAAAGATGGGAAACATATCAAGTTAGAAGAACCGTGTGCCGAACCTAATACAGGGAGCATGTACAAAGTTAGTAAATACCAGAAACTAACATAAGGAAATGGAAAATCTCCAAAGACGGAGTTGAAAAATGCATGGAAAATTGATATTCCGCAGTAGAAAAAGAGTGGGTTCCAAAGTGGATGATGTGGGAGCAGGGCCAGCTTCAGTTACACAGTCCCATGCCTAGAAGGTCCTTGAACTTCATTTTGTGCTCTGATATTGCTGTCTTGCAATTCTTCATTTTTGAACAAGAGGCCCCTCATTTCATTTAGCACTGAGCTGTGTAAGTTATGTGGCTGGTCCTACAGGTGAGTGTGTTTGGTGGTGGTAGAGGGGCAGTTTCTGCTTTTGCTATCCAGCACTATCTCCTAATGGACAGTTTGCTATAATAGAGAGTAAGACATTTGGGGATCAAATTCTGGTTCTGTTATTTACAGTATGATAATTTTATTTTTTTATTTATTTATTTTTTTGCGGTACGCAGGCCTCTCACTGTTGTGGCCTCTCCCGTTGCGGAGCACAGACTCTGGACGCGCAGGCTCAGCGGCCATGGCTCACAGGCCCAGCCGCTCTGTGGCATGTGGGATCTTCCTGGACTGGGGCACGAACCCGTGTCCCTTGCATCGGCAGTCAGACTTTCAACCACTGCGCCACCAGGGAAGCCCTGGATACATTAAGTCTGGGAGGGAGTATAAATTTTGTATTTCTAACGTGTTTCTTAATGATGCTGATACTGCTAGTCAAGGAATCACATTTTTAGAAGCTCTGCTCTTCATCATTGGTCAAAAAGGACAGCAAATTAAAACCAGTGAAAAACTATTTTCACTGACTAGAATGGCTAAAATTAAAAAGACTGATAGCAGCAAATGTTGGTGATGATGTGGAGCAACTGAGACATTTCTCTGCCATTGCTGGGGTATAAAGTGGTAAATTCCTTTGGAAAGCTTTTTGGAAATTTCTTATTTAGTTAAATATTCACCTACCTATGCTCAGTAGTTTAATTCCTTTTCATTTTACCCAAGTGAACATTGAGCATAAGCCCACAAAATGACTTATCGAAGAAGGTTTATACCAGCTTTGTTCATAACAGCCAAAAATTGTCAAAGGTCCATCAAGAAGAGAATGGATAAACTGTGATGTACGTATACAATGGAATACTGCTTAGTTACAGAAAGAATGAACTGCTGATACACACAGCAACAAAGATGATTTTTAAAAACATGAAACTTAATGAAAGAATCCAGACATCTAGAGTATATATTATAGGTTTCTTGTTTGAAAACAAGCAAAGTTAATCTATGGTGACAGAAATAAGTGAGTTGTCCATGGAGCAGGTTGATTGAATGGAAGGTGGTGAAATCTGAGATTATGGAAATGTGCTGCATATTGATTGTGTTGGTGATTATTGGTGTATACATCTATCAGATCTCTCTGAACTGTGGAATTAAGATCCATGACTTTTACCATATATAAATTTGATCTCATTGGTAAACATTAGATTTATTTTGTGTAACCTTAGAGTATGGGTATAGCTGAAATACTGGAAAAACTCAATGGTTCCATAAGGAACTGAAAAGTCACAATTACTGGTCAACAGCTCTCTTTAAGAGGACTTCAAGTTTGATTCTGTGCATCCTGCCACACCTGGGGTGTGGCAACTAGGGGAAAAAGAGAAAGGATATAGTTTTGGAGACCCCTGTAAAGGATAAACGCTTCTGTGTTTGTCCTCTACTCTCAGAACTTAACTTCTGACACTTCTGTGACCAGAAGTGTGTGGGTTTTCGCCCCTACCAAGAAATTATCCAGCTCTCTGGACACCAGCTGAGTATCCTGTAATTTGGTTCTGACACCGTAGTGTCAGATCCCACAGGTTAAAAGCTCAGTCCCACTAGCCTGATCCCTCCCACTTCAGATGCCAATCAAAAGACCAGGTTGTTGCCTGTACTTGGTACCAACTGGCTACAAATTGGAGGTTCCCACAACCCCTCCTTGTGTTTAATTACTTTGCTCACAGAACTCAGGAAAACCGTTTATTTATTAGATTACTGGTTTATTATAAAAGGATTTAACTCAGAAACAGCCAGATGGAAGAAATGCATAGGGCAAGGTATGGGGAAGGGGCACGGAGCTTCCATGCCCTCTTCAGCACTTCCACATGTTCACTGTTAAAAGAAAATTTTCCACAGACAATTTGATGATGTAATAGGCCTTTATTCAGCAATTCATGAATCAGGCAGCATCCAAACTAGCAGAGAGAAAGGAGATCCAAAAAGCTATACAAAGTGAGACATTTTTATTGACCAAAGTGAGCAGGAACAAGGATGTTATACTGGCATTTGCTGATTGGGTTAAAGCAGGGTTACTTTCCTTGGAGCAAAAGGAAGTCTTGGCTCTGAGTCAGGTAATTTGTGCTGAGCAGGCAAGTGCTGATTGGTTGAACAAGGTCTTCCTTTTCTGGGAGAGCCCAGCATAGAAACTTAGTTCTGAATTTTGGTGTGCTGATGCACTCTTAGCATGATCGATTCCTTCTTGGGCCTGATCTGGTTACTCTCACATGGCCAACCCCAAAGCTCTCTAAATCCCCTTCTTTTGCGGTTTTATGGAAGTGTCATTACATAGGCATGATTAGTTAAGTTACTGGTCATTGATTCATTGAACCCCCCCAGTCCCTCTCCTTTCCCCAGAGACCTGGTGGGAGTGGAGCAGGGCTGAGAATTCTGTCACAGGGCTTATTACCCTGGCAACTGGCCTTCAGCCTCCATCTTTAAGGGCTTCCCAAATGTTAACAATAAACTCCTGTGGTTGAAAGGGGCTTGTTATGAATAAAAAAGATATCTTAATCTCTCTCATCACTTAGGAAATTCCAGGGGTTTTAGGAGCTCTGTACCAGAAATAGGGATGAAGACCTAAAAAAATCACAGTATCACAGATTCCAATAAGTTGGATTGCCACAAAAGATCGTATATTTTTTAGTAAGGATCTATCAATGTCCTTTTATATAAAAAGCCATAACCAATCTGTAAACAGTTTTGGCTTTTTCTGTGCTTAACGTTTTCTTGTTATGTATCTTCTTTTAGACAAGTGCTTCTTAACCCTGGCTGCAATTTAAAATCACCCAGGGAGCTTAAAAAAATACCGAAATCCAATACTACAATTGTAGATTAATTGTAGAACAATTAATCAAAATCTACAATTGTAGATTAATTGTAGAACAATTAATCAAAATCTACAGTGGTAAAGTCTGAGAATTGGTACCTTTCAAATGACCACCCTTTCCTGCCAAATGTACTGAATTGATGACAGGTTTTAGCATCATGGCTTTGAATGTTGATCTAACATCAAATCTCTTTTTCCTCTGTTCTGTGTTTATGCAGTTGTTCTCTGATTTCTGCCATTCTGCATGTTTGATAATAATTATTTGCTTAGGTTATAGCTCCTGCAGACCTGAGCAATTTTTTGCCTGTTTCTCTAATTTTTGAGTCTTCATACCTGCTTGTCTTATCCTGCCTAGGTCCATCTAACTGGAATTATTGAATATCTATTGCTGGTGTTTTCCTGATTTGACACCTGCTGATTCTGTAGAAAATAGGTTCTTTGCATTTAAAACTGTCTGGAAAACCACCGTCAAATATTTTATCTGGGTCTCTTTCTGATTATATTTATCTTATGTTCCTTGAACACCAAAAATAATATGGAGAAAAAGTACCTCAGTCATTATGCTGAAAATATGTTTGGGAAATTAAGGGGGGATAGTTTTCTGCTTCTAACTCATAACATGCTTCCAAATCAGCTTTAAAATCACCTGCCAATGTTCATTAAGCCCAGACCATATTTGAAAGAGTCGGTTGAGTGGAAATGTGGGTTGAAGTGCCAAGTCTATTCTTTTTTTTCAATACTGTTTAGGATATTTACACAGTAACTGCTTTAGGAACTACATATATTTTTTAATAGCAGCATTAGTTCTAAGAGTTTGCCAAAACCTCCTCTTACCTCTTAATTTTTTAAATAGGTACTTAGCATCCTAGCCTTTCATTATGTGCATAATTTGGATGTGATCACTGAATTAAATGAGAATAGCTTTCTTTGGTAGTACTATAACTCAGGAGGAGGAATTCCAGATTATGACGGGAAGGGAGTTACCTGTGTCACCTGAGAGTGGAAAGGAGCTAATCGTTCATTAAGAGGGATTTTGTTGAATACAGCATATAACTGTGCCAAAGTTCAGACAGTTTTCCTTTGACTTACAGTGATGCAGGCATAGACATCTTAAAGTAATTATGTGAATTGACAAGTACCCACTCTTAATTCAATGTAAACAGTTGATAAGATTGAGTTAATACTGAGATACAGTCTGTTTGGATGATTTCCCACCTGCTTAGGAACCAAAAGGCCATAAGGAGTGGAATGAAACAAGAAGTTTGTTTGGCATCTCCATGTGTCCTTCTCTTCGTTGTCATTGCCATCTAAAACAAATCTGATTTATTCAGGTTTAAATCTGCATTCCCAGCACTATTTACATTGGGAAAATATAATTTGCATGTTACCATCTGTGAAGAAAGATTATTAAACAATAATGGATTAAGAGATAAACAGCAAAGTGTTGTAGCAATACGTTGAGTCCAAAATTTAATGAGAATCTAAAAGATTTGTCTGAGAGCTTTTGTATTGTTTTAGGGTACTGACTCTGTTCTTGGAATAGAAAGAAGTATAAAAATATGTAAAAATGCTTTGTTGTTAGATTACAAACTCTAGGAGTTTAATGTACTTTTTTATTAATATGATTATATTTTAAGTTTAATTTATGCTTTGCTGATTTGTTTTCCTCCCTCACTTTAATAATGTAAATATTACACATTCATTATATTTTATATGGGACATATAAAATATAATTTTATATGGGACAATTCACAACCTCTATAATGCTTGAAAAGAAACTATCTCCATTTAACATTTATCCTTAAGGCCAATAATTTCTCTCTGAAACAGTAAACATCAAGGTCATTCATTTTGTTTCTTTTTTTAATTTCTGCGAGGCCTTTATTATGTTGAGATATGTTGCTTCTATACCCAATTTCTTGAGAGTTTTTATCATGAAAGGATGTTATATTTTTGTCAAATGGTGTTTTTCTGAATCTACTGAGACGATTATATGATTTTTGTTTTTCATTCTATTAATGTGGTATAACATATGTATTAATTTATATATGTTGAATCATCCTTGCATCCCAGTGATAAATCCCATGTGGTCATGGTGAATGATCCTTTTAATGTGTTGTTGAATTTGCTAATATTTTGTTGAGAATTTTTACATCTGTATTTATCAGGGTTATTGGTTTATAGTTTTCTTTTTATGTTCTCCTATCTGGCTTTGGTATCAGGGTAATGCTAGCCTAATAAAAGGAGTTTGGAAGGGTTCCATCCTCTTTAATTTTTTTGGAAAAGTTTGTGAAGAATTGGCATTAATTCTTCTTTAAATATTTGGTAGAATTCACCTATGAAGCCATCTGGTCCTGAACTTTTCTTTGTTGGGAAGTTTCTGATTACTGATACAGTCTCCTTTCTTGTTATTGGTTTGCTCATATTTTCTATTCCTTTGTGATTCAGTTTTGGTAGGTTTTATGTTTCTAGGAGTTTATCCATTTCTTCTAGTCTGCTCAGTTTTTTGGTGTTTAATTGTTCACAGTAGTCATGTGTGATTCTTTGTATTTCTGTGCTATCAGTTGTAATGTGTCCTTTATTATTTGTAATTTCATTTGAGTCCTCTCTCTTTTTTTCTTGTTAAGTCTTGATAAAGGTTTGTCAATTTTTATAAATTTATTTATTTATTTTTGGCTGCATTGGGTCTTCATTGCTGCATGCGGGCTTTCTCTAGTTGTGGCAAGCAGGGGCTACTTTTCATTGCAGTGCACAGGCTTGTCATTGCGGTGGCTTCTCTTGTTGCAGGGCACGAGCTCTAGGCACACAGGCTTCAGTAGTTGTGGCACGTGGGCTCAGTAGTTGTGGCTCGCGGGCTCTAGAGCACAGGCTCAGTAGTTGTGGTGCATGGGCTTAGTTGCTCCATGGCATGTGGGATCTTCCCAGACCAGGGTTTGAACCCCGTGTCCCCTGCACTGGCAGGTGGATTCTTAACCACTATGCCACCAGGAAAGCCCCGGGTTTGTCAATTTTGTTTATCTTTTCAAAACCCCAGCTCTTAGTTTTGTTGACCTTTTCTGTTTTTTTCTGCTCTCTATTTTATTTCTGCTCTGATCTTAATTATTTCTTTCCTTCTTCTAACTTTGAGCTTAGTTTATTCTTGTTTTTCTTGTTTCTTGAGGTGAAAGTTAGGTTGTTTATTTGATATATTTCATTTTTCTTAATGTAGCCATTTATCACTACAGACTCTCCTCTTCACAGTGCTTTTGCTGAATCTCATAAGTTTTGGTATGTTGTGTTTCCATTTTTGTTTGTTTCAATATATTTTTTAATTTCCCTTTTGATTTCTTCTTTGACCCATTTGCTGTTCAAGAGTGTAGTGTTTAATCTTCACATACTTGTGAATTTTCCAGTTTTCCTTTTGTTATTTATTTCTAATTTCATACTATTGTGGTTGGAAAAGATACTTGGTAAAATTACAGTCTTTTAAAATTTGCTGAGACTTTTTTTGTGACCAAAGGTATGTTCTGTCTGAAGAGTGTTCCATGTATTCTACTCCTGTTGGATGGAATATTCTGTATATGTCTCTCAGTCAAATTTGATCTAAAGTATAGTGCAAGTTCTCAGCCATTATTTCTTTAAATAAGCTTTTTACCTCTTTCTCCCTTGGAATCCAGTGACACATTTATTTTCTTTTTAATGGTGTTGCATAAAACTTGTAGGCTTGCTTCATTACTTTTTCTTTTATATTTTTGTTCCTCTGACCTTTCATATCATCTGTCTTCAAGTTCACTGATACTTTCTTCAGCTTAGTCCAGTCTGATATTGAAGCTTTTTACTGAATTCTTCACTTCAGTTGTATTTTTCAGCTCCAAAATTTCTATTTGGTTCTTTCATGCTTTCTTATCTCTTTGTTGAACTTCTCATTTTGTTTTTGTACTGTTTCCTTGTTATTGTTCAATTATTTATTGGTGTTCTTTTGTAGCTTTCTGAGCATCTTTTGAACAATTATTTGGAATTTTTTGTCAGGCAATTTTTGAATCTCCATTTCTTTGGAGCCAGTTACTGGAGGTTTACTGTATTTCCTTGGTTAGGCATATTTCTCTGATTCTTCATGATCCCTCTAGCCTTGTGTAGGTGTCTGCACATTTGAAGAAGCAGTCACCTCCTCCAGACCCTATAGACTGATTTCCATAAAGGAATACTTTCACCTGTGGGTGGGGGCATGCCGGTGCATAGTATGACCCCTGAGTCTAGTGGTGCAGGGCATCAAGTGTGGGAGCATGTGATAGCACCAGGTGTTGTGGCTCATTGGCTTAGAGCATTGGGGTCCACAATATCTACTACTGCCTGGTCCTTGGTGAGTGCTGCAGGGCGTCTGAAGATACTATACAGGCTGTTAGAGTTCTAGGGACCAGGGAAGGCCACGTTAGTGGCTGGAGCCAGTGGTGTGCATACACTCAGCTGCAGAAACCAGCTGCAAGTGCCTGTGTAGTGGTAGAGTCTGATTGCAAATACACATGTAGTGTTGGGGGCCAGAGCAAACAGCAAAGGCTGGTGCCAGCTGTGGGTTCACTCACTGCTGTAGGGGCCCTGGCTGTCAGCATAAACTACTGGCACTGCTGGGTCTTGCCACAAGTGCATGAGAGTGGAGGCTGGTGATGGGCCTAAGTCCAACAGTGTGCAAGTGCACAGCTGGAAGGGCTAGTTCTGCATGCCTGCATGGCAGTGGGGGGTCAACTGTGGGGATCTAGACTGGCATCCTGCACTCGTGCAGCTGCAGAGGCCTGGGACAGCTGCTAGTATAGTTCCTGGGCTCTGGCATGGTCAGGAGGGCAAGGAAGCAGGGAGGGAATCAGGCTGCTGGCGTCAGGGAACACGAATAACCTGTGGGGTAAAAAGCTGGCAAAATCTTCAGGGTTCATGACATTTGTTCTGGCCATCAGTTTCTTCAGTGGTAAAGGTGCTGAGATCATAAACAAGGTCACTGGGAACTGTGTTTGCTTACGCTCCATTGCTGATATTGGTAGCCCCCGCTTTCCTTTTTTGTTCCCATCACTATATATCACAGCTTTGTTGATCCACTTGGTTGGGTGAAACGAAAGCAGGACCTTTCTGTGGTGCTCCAACAAGCTGGGGCAGCTGGTCACTCAGCCCATTCTTCCTTACTCTATGAGGAGAACTGTTTCTAGCTGCGTTGTTCCCTCTTGGCACTGAGCAATGCCAGCTTGGGAGATGGGATGATGCAGGCAAAATGAAGCTGTTTTTCCTTCTTATTTTGTGCAGTTATCCTCAAGTTTTTTGAACCACTGAAATGCTGAAGTTTCTTACATGGACTCCAGAGCTCTCCCAGAGCTGTTTTTGTTTGTGCATAGTTGCCTAATTTCTAATTATTGATCTCTGTTGGGAGATGGAGGCTAGGGTCTCCTCCTCTGCCATCTTGATGATGTCACTCTCCATGTTTATTCTTACATGATAGTGAATACCTAGACATTTGTAGGTAATTATGTAATTAAATGTCTTTTTCTTCAGTGTGTGTGGCCCTGTGCAATCCAAACATGACTGAAACTTCGTTGGATACAATCTTTTGCTACATCTATGGAATTAAAGTTATTGGATTACTCTGGTGTTTTGGGTTGACCTAAGAGGCAGTTCAAGCTGTCATTCTGTCGACTGTACCATTTAAAAGAGCTTACTAATCCTTAATGTGACCAAGAAAATAGTGATTTCACTCATTACACATAGAAAGAGACTATGTCCTTTTCACTAACTTCTCAAGCTAGTTGTTTTTTTTTGTCTACTGCATGAACTATCTTTAACAGAAAATGAGTTGTTTTTCGGAGTATACTGCACTAACCTCTTCAAGCCACCTGGGCATTGTTTTATGTAATGAAGCAGTAATTTCCAAATTAGTGCAGCAGATCATTAATTCACTAAATGATATCCAATGACTCAAAAGAAAAAAACATAGCTTTCCAAGGATCCTAATTAATTCCCATGGTATAGTTTATATATTAGTAGATTAACCTTTTATACACCTTTAGATAGGTCATCATTGCATGCCAAAATTTATCTCCATAAAAATCCCTATAGTGAAAGGATATTGAAAAGATAAGTTATTATATGTTCAAATTTGAAAACTGCTTTACTGTTATTTTCATTATGATTATGCAGGTTTGTATTAATCTCCTAATTTTACTGTTGAATAAGCTGAGACATAAAGAGGCAAGGTTACTTTTCCAAGTTTATATAGTGACTTGGTAGCAAAACTGGAATTATTTCTGTGGAGTCCCCAGTCCATTACTTTGCTCACTGAATCACTTTGCATTTCTGCTTTGTGTGAGGATTGTTTTACATTAATTAAGGAGCCTGACAATAAACACTCATTTACTCATTTTTGCTTTTTATAATGAAAAATGTTGTTGAATTGAATGCAAAAAAAAAAAGGTCTTTACTTTGGCGTTCACATTAGCCCAAAACAGCTGAACTGGATGTTTGTCAAACTTGGCAAGGACTAAAGTCTGACATAGTAAAATCATGCCAAGTTCCATTTGAAATTAAATGTACTGCCAAAGTTATAAGCTACTGAAAACTGGGACTTCACATTAATCTGCCATTCCAATATACTCTACCAGTGTCTCATAAAAATCCTTATTCTAATAAGTAATGTTGATGTTATTATAAAACTTATGTGGTATGGTAAGTGTTAGACTTCCCAGAGAAAAAGACTCTCCTAAGTTTAATCATTTGGAGACTCATTAGATTTCATTTATATTTTATGTTTTCTACTATTGCTTCCCTCCTGTGCAGCTTTCTCTTCACATGTATGTTTTGACCCCATTTCCATATTTAAATCTAATTTTACTAGGACTCTTGCTTTCATTTCATTTTTGGGTGAAAATCTTTAGAAATATATGGGCATTTCTCTTTTTTGAGTAGCTCCATATATGTGTAGGTTTATGGCGTACGCCTTGCTGTCTACAAAAGGCAAAATTTAACAAGGGTCTCCTTCCCCTGAAAGCTTTCTTCTCTTTATTACAGGGAAGAACATGTTTTCACTTGAAACTCTCCTTAGAAATGAAAAAGGGCCAGTTGAATATAAGCAGTGTATTTGCCAAGAACTTTAAAACCAGAATATACTACTTGTAGATTTCTGGAAAAAAATTAAAAGCCTAACATGTAAAGACACATTAAAATAGTGTTGTTCTAACATCAGTTAAATGATTCACAATTAGGTTCCCTGGCTGATGTATCAATTACTTAATGGCTTAAAGAAGCTTGATTTCTTGCCCCTTTTCCAGCCCCCGTACTCTAACCTGTTGTCCTAAAGCAGATACTGGGAGTCACTGTTGATTATTCCTTTTCCTCAATCCTTACACTCCAAACCTTCCAGTTCTACTCCTAAACATTTCTTGATTCCTTTCCTTCCTCTCTATTTCTACATCAATGTCCATTTTCTTAATCAAAATCTCACCTTGATTACTGCAACAGATGTGATCTATTCCTTCTATACACATTTCCCTCCAGTATAATTTTTTCATGCTTCTAGAGTGGTCTTTTAAATAGGAAAAATCTGATTATATCTCTCCCTTGATTAAAATCCTCCCATAGTCCCTTACTGCTTTCATGATAAAATCTAAACACCTAACTCTGCTGTATGAGACCTTCCACACTCTGGCTGTGACTTCCACTGTAGATTAGTATCCTGACACTCCTGTATTAAACTTTACACTGTAGCTCCCTGTGCCTCTTGTAGATCCTGTACTATGCTACAGTGAACCTCCAAGCGGTGGTTATGTTGTAAAAATCCACTTTTAAATTATCCTCCTTTCTTTATCTGATTCATTTATGTACATCTTTCAAGACTGAACAAAAACATATGTCCTCAAGGATGCCTCCTTCTCTGTTCATCCCCAGCCTTAAGTAGGTGCCTCTCTCCCTATGAGTATTTGCATCACTGCACTCAGCACACTAGAAATGTCTTGCACCCTAGCTGCTTCCCTCATTAGATTGTGTGGTCTTTGAGGAAAGGGAATGTTTTATTCAGCTTTGTAAACTTAGTCTCCTACCCCATGGTAGGTACTCAGTATCATTTTGCTGAATAAATGAATGAATGAACCCATCTTTTTCCTCTGTGTGCTCCTGTCCCTTAAGTTCAATGTTCCTTTAATATTCCTTACCAGGCTCAAAACAGAACTTCATGTGCTTCTTTGTGACAATTTATGAAATAAAATTATTAGGAAATAATGAGCTGTATCATAAGCAGTAATTATTTTAGAGCAAATTATTTGGTGGGCCCTATTCCAAGAACTTTGCACACATTGTCTCACCTAATCATTACACAGACCCCTGTAAAAGAGGTGCCATTAATAACACCAGTTTACAAATGGAAACCAAACTAGAACTTCAGAAGGTTAAGTAGCTTTATCTGATCATCCTCTAGCTAGAAGGAAGCAGAATCCATATTTGATTTCAAGCTATCTAATTATAAAAGCTATTCTCCTAAGAGCTACACTATTCTTATTTTATCCTAAAATCTCCTAGTATCATCTTGCTATTATTAAAACTATTGGTGTCAATACAATTTAGTTAGTTGGAAAAATCACTAAAAAAACACTGACAAACCTTTGCAATAATACAGATAACTTTTGTTTTATATATTTTATGATTATTTTTTTATAGGGCATGGAGAGGGGACAGTGGTTAAAAGCAACTAATTTGTTTGACTGATGTTTGTTTCTTGCTTTTTATTCATCTGTTTTGTGGATTTAGACTTTCTTTGTCTTAAGCCTTTGTCCACTCCTCTCCCCAATACTTCTTTAAATGTTAAGCTCAGAACTTGAAAGAGGAAAGAAGCTGTTGAAAGAATCAGAATGGGATCAGTTGCAGTTTTAACATTCTGTTTTTGTCTTTTTGGGGTTTCAACAGCCCTTCCTTCCTCTCATGATGGTTTGAAAGATTACTTTTTAAGCTAGTTATATCACCACGGTGTGTAATAAAAAAAATGTTAGAAGCACTTTTATGACAACAGAATCTTTTTTGTTCCTTTTTTTTTTTTTTTTTTTTTGTGCCGTACGGGTGACGGAGCACAGGCTCCGGACGCGCAGGCTCAGTGTCCATGGCTCACAGACCCAGCCGCTCCGCGGCATGTGGGATCTTCTCGGCAGGGGCACGAACCCGCGTCCCCTGCATTGGCAGGCGGACTGTCAACCACCACGCCACCAGGGAAGCCCTTTTTTGTTCCTTTTTGACATTAGCAGCTGTGATTGTTACCAAGAAGCATTGAGAGGAAAGAGGAGGATGACAGCAATGATAAATACTCCCTTGGGGAATGGGGGAGATACACAGCCAATTTAATTCATTTTTAGTGACTCAGGCAGGCGCCTCAGGCTAAAATGGCTGGAGGATAACATGTTCCCTGGTGTGGAGTGGAGATGGGGAGAAGGAAGCACGAGACTTCCTCCTCATCATGAAAACTTCCACATGATCTCCAAGAAGGTTTCTTTCTAGCCTTCTGACAGCTATTCTGATATTCCCATGGGCGAATCATTCATACAATTCAAGTGAACATTTGTTATACTAATTTTGGTATGGTATACTAAGCATATACCATATGCTTAGGATAGAGTTGCCAGATAAATCAAATAAAAATACAGGGCACCCAGTTCAATTTGAATTTCCGATAACAGATATACTTTTTTTTTTTTAGTATTAACTATGTCCCATATAGTACTTATACTAAAAAAAAGTATTGTTTATCTGAAATTTAAATTGAACTTGTTGGTCCTGTATTTTGTCTGACAACCTTAGTCAGGAGCTCTTTCTGTTTATTTATATAGAATTATCAACCGTTTCTGTGAGGATACACAACATATAAGAAGGGGGAATATATACGAGGGATTTGGAATCTGTTTAAATTTTCACAGTTGAATTTTGGGGCCTGAATGCAATTGTGAGAGATGGCATTTTACCACTTGGTTTTATTTATTCGTAAATTGAAAGATATCAATAGACTTTGCATTTTCTAAGAAGGTTGGTCTTGATATGTTTAGTTCCTGACTGGTAACATAAAGGAAATCACAAGTTCTATTACATACAAAATTCAGTACACCTAGAGAATGGAACCTACTGAGACTTCATTTTATAAGGAGTGTTGCTAGCTGGGTATTCCCAGATTAACTACCAGGAAAGTGACTTCAAGAGTTAATTGGACTCAGTCTGTTAAAAATGTACTTTTTAGATCCTAAAAGGGTTTGTTTTATTTTGAGATTTTATGTAAACAACCCGGTTATTCTTTGACAACTCTATTCTTTGTAGAACTTAAGCCTGTTTAAACCTTTTGGAGATCTTAAGAACTGATAATATTATGGTATGTCTTTACTTACTGCCCATTCAATAATACACAATTCAACATAAAACAAAACCAAACTATAAAATAACAATGACAACATCCAAAATGTTTATTTCGTCACATTTTTAGAAATACAAAATTATTTCAGATTTGTTTAAAATAATTAATTTGATCACTCCACATTGCTGATGTCCTAAGCATATACTTTGCTATCATACAATCCACCCCTGGTATTATTATCACATTATGAAATAAACTACTTTTTAAGTAGTTTACAAATATAAATCAAAATGACTCGGAACAAATTATAAATTATACTTATTTATAACTAAAGTAACTGTTTACTGTTAATTATCTGTGGTAAATTATTCCTGTGTCTACTTACCTAAACTGGAACTGTGGTTTCCAGAATTCTCTTCCCTGTGGGCATTGGCCACAAGACATTTTATGCAAGATGTGGAGGGCAGATCTTAAGTTCCAAAGATTGATGTAGGTCCCCAGACACTGTGGAAGTTTGTTCACCTTGTTTCTGATCTCCTAGCTCACACTGATAGAGTGGGGTGACAGGGGACCCTCAGTTTCTTCAGCTCCCACTACATCTCCTGCTCCTTTAAGTTATAGGCCAAGTACAGTGCAGTGACATGTTAAAGGGTGCCTTGCTGTCCTGCAGCCATCATGCCATCAGGCTTGTAGGTGGTGGCAGACAGCCATAAATTCCACTTTGTCCTTGTGTGTTCCTCAAGGATTCCAATTTGTCCCTGCAGGTCTCAGCCTTTCCACTTTATTTCCTAACTGCTGGTCTGGCTGAGCTAGAGCTGAAGCAACAGACAATGAGCTGCATAAATTGATCTACCAGCTCGCAATGGCTTGAGGTCTAACTCCTATAATATATTAGTATTCAGATCGCTTTTCCTGTGTTTGCTTTTCTGATGGAACTCTGATGCCCAGTTCTTACCAGATTATTTGGGGAAATTTAGACAAGGTTTGTTGTTACAATGTCCATTCTAAGTCACCTTCCCCTACCTCTTTCTGGTTCTGCATTTTTTTTTTTTCCTTCTAGATTCCTAAGCTTCCTGATGATCCATGTTTCATGTTACAACAGGACAGTCAGTAGCAAATTGTTACTTTTTTGGGTCAGAACTGGATAAAAATAAATAGCAGTCTATTCTAATTTCTCTGTTTGTAGTTGGTATTAAAGAATTTGTTTAAATTCTGGTGTTAACTTTTGCCTCTGAGTGTCTTTTATGGTTCTAGAATTACTTTATCTTGGAATTTTGTTTAAAACCTCAAAAAAGTATGATTTAAGAATAATATACATTCCGAATAGAATAAACTACATAATAGTTACTCATCACACAATGTGTCTTCACCAAGCTACTGTTAAAAACAAAACTACAGGCCCCAAATGGCATCACTCGTGCTAAAGCCCATGTTACAAAACCTAGATTTAATACCTGATCTAATTGCAGTTTCTGCCTTTCCCAGAAATGTAATTTTAATCAACCAAGCTGGAATTTTCTGGTCCTCACCAATGAGATAATCTGTCATGTGATCCCTCTCCATCCCCGCAGAGGAAGAAAACGGCAATCTTCATGATAAAATTCTTGTGGTTCCCTTGCCCCTAAAAAAGAAGTTGCCCTGGCTCAAAATAACTCTTTTTCTTTTATTAATACCTTCTTGCCTCACCCTCCTTCTGCCTATAAACCCTTCTATTTTGTACAATGCCTCAAGAGCCCTTCTAGTTGTTAAATGGGATGTTGTCCAATTCCTGACTCATTTAATAAAGCCAATTAGATCTTCAAATTTCCTCTGTTGAATTTGGTTTTTAAACACTACACTAATAGCCGAGCAATCCAGCAAGAAAATTATACATTTTCCAGTTAATGTTTTTTTCCAGGAAGAGCTTTTCTTAGGTTTTTTTTTTTTTTTTTTTTTTTTTTTTGCTTTTCTGTTCTGGTTCCAGAACTACAGAAGACCTGTCCCTCACCTTGTAACAGATGCTGCCTGGTCAGGGTATTGTGTGACCTGATTCTTGCCCTTGGTTAGCAGGCAGCAATGACATAGCGAGCCCTTCAAACTTCTGAGTTCTTCCCTGGCTTGACTTTGATGTATCAATGTCTGATTTTAGTTCTTTTACCAGTGGGAGACTCTTCTCTGACTCTGAAATTCTCCTTCAGCTAATAAGAACAGGTTATTCATTGCTGTTTGAATATTCCTTGTTTTTTTTATATATGGGAATTGAATATATTTGAACTATTAACTGTTTTTCAGGATTTTTTTCACACATGCACACTTCTATCCCAGCCAGGCTCCTGGTGGCCAGTATTCTTAGAAAATTATGTCACCGCAACAGAAAACAATGAAAAGGGAATTCTTTAGTTTTGAGAGTGTCAAAAGATGAGACAAGAAACTAGATATTTCAGTGGATGCCAGCAAGGACAAATGTACCAAAGAGTCAGATGTTCCAATTTCCCCATGATGCCTTAGAAGTGCATAAATCTCTTGAATTTGGATTCAACTTAAAGGAGAGAGGAAATGAAACATGAATATGGACTCTGTGGAAAAACTTCTGGTATGGGGACTGGGAAACCCCATCCATGTTAGAGTAGCCACACTGCCAACAAGAAGCTATCATCAGGAAATTGATTACTGGAAGGAAAAAGTAGAGAGGGTGTAAAAGGAGTGAAGGAGTAGCAAAAGGGGCTGAAAATTAACCTTAACTATTATGTAAATTTGCCTGTCATATATCAAGCTTGAATAGTATAAAATCCTATATTTGCAGGAAATTAAAAAGTAAAAATAACAAGCAATAAATAAAATTAATACCATTTAATGAGTGTATACCATGTACCAGCCATCCGTTAGATGCTTCACATACATTGCCATTAGTGTTTTCACAGCACTACAGGATATACATCCCCATTTTATAAATGAGGTTGCTGAGTGCACAGAGGTGTTGTAACTTGCCTAAGATCACATAGATGACACCTGGCAAACCTAAGATTCTATCAAGGCTTGTCTGAATTCAAAACCCATTTGATGTCTAATGGGGTACTGTTCAAACACCAATCCTCCTGAAGTGTACATTTTATTTAATTAAAAAGACCTATAATTATTATTTTTGAATTTGTTCAGTAAGCATTTATTGAGCACCATAAGACTTTGGACCGTATCTGAGTTTATAAAAATAGAAAAACCAATGCAATAACTGTCCTTAAATTATACTTACAGTTATAGAAAAACATATAACTGTCCTCAAATTATAGTTACAATGCAGTGATGCTTCTTCTTAAAAATATAATCTGTAAATTCAACTGTGGCTGTACGTTATGGATTATATTCTCTTGTTCTCAAAAAGAAATTAAGTTGTTTACAGAAAAATAGTAAAAGTATATAATAATATATTGAAATTTAAAATCACAGAAGGAATAAAAGATTTAGGCACAAGAGTAATCAAAATACTGCATTCATAATTAAACTGTTCTAGATAGTTTTTATTTTGTGGTACGCGGGCCTCTCAGTGTTGTGGCCTCTCCCGTTGCGGAGCACAGGCTCCGGACGCACAGGCTCAGCGGCCATGGCACACGGGCCCAGCCGCTCCGCGGCATGTGGGATCTTCCCGGACTGGGCCACGAACCCATATCCCCTGCATCAGCAGACGGACTCTCAACCACTGTGCCACCAGGGAAGCCCGGCTCTAGATATTTTTACCACCAGTAGATAAAGATAAGTAATAAAACTATCATAAGATGTATTTTGTGGAATCCCTTCATCATCATCTGAATTATTTCAGAAAAAAATAAATTTCTAGTGGGTTGTTTGGGTTCAGTTTGCTTTAAAATATAGATGTGGGTTCGAATTAACATTGAATTCTTCCTTTTTTTTTTTTGTAATAACAATTCTAGACTGTGGAGGTCAGCTTGTATAGTTATCTTTTTAGATATTTTTGATACAGTTATATTTCTGCAGCACTAAATTGACATATTTAACCCAATCTCTCTTAGAATTAACCATCTCTATCCCATTTTCTTAGTCAATTAAAAATAAATAATATTTAACTTTTCACTGGAATTTACTTAAATAAAAATGTTTACACTTTGTTTTTTCCTTTAAATGCTTATTGGTGAAATAAATATTAACTAGCAGTACTTTTAAAATTTTTTTTTGAATTTTATTTTATTTATTTTTTTATACAGCACGTCCTTATTAGTCATCAGTTTTATACACATCAGTGTATACATGTCAATCCCAATCGCCCAATTCAGCACACAACCATCCCCACCGCCCCCACGGTTTTCCCCCCTTGGTGTCCATACGTTTGTTCTCTACATCTGTCTCAACTTCTGCCCTGCAAACCGGTTCATCTGTACCATTTTTCTAGGTCCCACATACATGCGTTAATATACGATATTTGTTTTTCTCTTTCTGACTTACTTCACTCTGTATGACAGTCTCTAGATCCATCCACGTCTCAACAAATAACTCAGTTTCATTCCTTTTTATGGCTCAGTAATATTCCACTGTATATATGTACCACAACTTCTTTATCCATTGATCTGTTGATGGGCATTTAGGTTGCTTCCATGCCCTGGCTATTGTAAATAGTGCTACAATGAACATTGGGGTGCATTGGGGTCTTTTTTTTTTTTTTCGGTACGCGGGCCTCTCACTGCCGCGGCCTCTCCCGTTGCGGAGCACAGGCTCCGGACGCGCAGGCTCAGTGGCCATGGCTCACGGGGCCCAGCCTCTCCGCGGCATGTGGGATCTTCCTGGACCGGGGCACGAACCCATGTGCCCTGCATCGGCAGGCGGACTCCCAAGCACTGCACCACCAGGGAAGCCCCTGGGGTCTTTTTGAATTATGGTTTTCTCTGGGTATATGCCCAGTAGTGGGATTGCTGGATCATATGGTAATTCTATTTTTAGCTTTTTAAGGACTCTCCATAGTGTTCTCCATAGTGGCTGTATCAATTTACATTCCCAACAACAGTGCAAGAGGGTTCCCTTTTCTCCACACCCTCTCCAGCATTTGTTGTTTGTAGATTTTCTGATGATGCCTGTTCTAACTGGTGCAAGGTGATACCTCACTGCAGTTTTGATTTGCATTTCTCTAATAATTAGTGATGTTGAGCAGCTTTTCATGTGCTTCTTGGCCATCTGTATGTCTTCTTTGGAGAAATGTCTATTTAGGTCTTCTGCCCATTTTTGGATTGGCTTGTTTGTTTCTTTAATATTGAGCTTCATGAGCTGTTTATATATTTTGTAGATTAATCCTTTGTCCGTTGATCCGTTTGCAAATATTTTCTCCCATTCTGAGGGTTGTCTTTTGGTCTTGTTTATGGTTTCCTTTGCTGTGCAAAAGCTTTGAAGTTTCATTAGGTCCCATTTGTTTATTTTTGTTTTTATTTCCATTTCTCTAGGAGGTGGGTCAAAAAGGATCTTGCTGTGATTTATGTTAGAGTGTTCTGCCTGTGTTTTCCTCTAAGAGTTTGATTGTGTCTGGCTTACATTTAGGTCTTTAATCCATTTTGAGTTTATTTTTGTGTATGGTGTTAGGGAATGTTCTAATTTCATACTTTTACATGTACCTGTCCAGTTTTCTCAGCACCACTTATTGAAGAGGCTCTCTTTTCTCCACTGTATATTCTTGCCTCCTTTATCAAAGATAAAGTGACCATATGTGCGTGGGTTTATCTCTGGGCTTTCTATCCTGTTCCATTGATCAATATTTCTGTTTTTGCGCCAGTACCATATTGTCTTGATTACTGTAGCTTTGTAGTATAGTCTGAAGTCAGGGAGTCTGATTCCTCCAGCTTCGTTTTTTTCCCTTAAGACTGCTTTGGCTATTCGGGGTCTTTTGTGTCTCCATATAAATTTTAAGATTTTTTGTGCTAGTTCTGTAAAAAATGTCATTGGTAATTTGATAGGGATTGCATTGAATCTGTAGATTGCTTTGGGTAGTATAGTCATTTTCACAGTGTTGATTCTTCCAATCCAAGAACATGGTATATCTCTCCATCTGTTGGTATCATCTTTAATTTCTTTCATCAGTGTCTTATAGTTTTCTGCATACAGGTCTTTTGTCTCCCTAGGTAGGTTTATTCCTAAGTATTTTATTATTTTTGTTACAATGGTAAACAGGAGTGTTTCCATAATTTCTCTTTCAGATTTTTCATCATTAGTGTATAAGAATGCAAGAGATTTCTGTACATTAATTTTGTATCCTGCAACTTTACCAAATTCATTGATTAGCTCTAGTGGTGTTCTGGTGGCATTTTTAGGATTCTCTATGTAGAGCACCATGCCATCTGCAGTGACAGTTTTACTTCTTCTTTTCCAATTTGTATGCCTTTTATTTCTTTTTTCTTCTCTGATTGTCATGGCTAGGACTTCCAAAACTATGTTGAATAATAGTGGTGAGAGTGGACATCCTTGTCTTGTTCTTGATCTTAGAGGAAATACTTTCAGTTTCACCATTGAGAATGATGTTTGCTGTGGGTTTGTCGTATATGGCCTTTATTATGTTGAGGTAGGTTCCCTCTATGTCCACTTTCTGGAGGGTTTTTATCATAAATGGTGTTGAATTTTGTCAAAAGCTTTTTCTGCATCTATTGAGATGATCATATGGTTTTTATTTTTCAATTTCTTTCCTTCTACTAACTTTGGGTTTTGTTTGTTCTTCTTTCTCTAGTTCCTTTAGGTGTATGGTTAGATTGTTTATTTGAGACTTTTCTTGTTTCTTGAGTTAGGCTTGTATAGCTATAAACTTCCCTCTTAGAACTGCTTTTGCTGCATTCCATAGGTGTTGGATTGTCGTGTTTTCATTGTCATTTGTCTCTAAGTATTTTTTGATTTCCTCTGATTTCTTCAGTGATCTCTTGGTTATTTAGTAGCGTGTTGTTTAGCCTCCATGTGTTTGTGTTTTTTACATTTTTTTCCTTGTAATTCATTTCTAATCTTATAGCGTTGTGGTCAGAAAAGATGCTTGATATGATTTCAATTTTCTTAAATTTACTGAGGCTTGATTTGTGACCCAAGATGTGATCTATCCTGGAGAATGTTCCATGCGCACTTGAGAAGGAAGTGTAATCTGCTGTTTTTGGATGGAATGTCTTATAAATATCAATTAAATCTATCTGGTCTATTGTGTCATTTAAAGCTTCTGTTTCCTTATTTATTTTCATTTTGGATGATCTGTCCGTTGGTGTAAGTGAGGTGTTAACATCCCCCACTATTATTGTGTTACTGTTGATTTTCTCTTTTATAGCTGTTAGCAGTTGCCTTATGTATTGAGGTGCTTCTATGTTGGGTGCATATATATTTATAATTGTTATATCTTCTTCTTGGATTGATCCCTTGATCAGTATGTATTTTCCTTCCTTGTCTCTTGTAACATTCTTTATTTTAAGGTCTATTTTATCTGATATGAGCTTTCTTTTGATTTCCATTTGCATGGAATATCTTTTTCCATCCCCTTACTTTCAGTCTGTATGTGTCCCTAGGTCTGAAGTGGGTCTCTTGTAGACAGCATATATATGGCCTTGTTTTTGTATCCATTCAGTAAGCCTGTGTGTTTTGGTTGGAGCATTTAATCCATCCATATCTCCGCCTCATTTAGTTGTTTTTCTGGGCTTTTATCTTGTTGCTTCATCTGGTACATAGCCTTCTGCCTTTTCATCTTGTTTATCTTTCTGTGAATGTGGTTTTTGTTCCATAGGCTGCAGGATTGTAGTTCTTCTTGCTTCTCTATATCCTGTTTCTTGAGGGCATCTTGCAGAAGCTGTGTGATTCAGGTCCAGTTACTCTCTTTGAGACTTGTTGCCCTCCTGCTAGTGTTGGAGGGTCTCCTGCAGAGGCGGGGGGTGGCTGTACTTCACCATGAGGACAAGGAAACTGGCAGCAGAAGTTCTGGGAAGTACTCCTTGGTGTGAGCCCTCCCAGAGTCTGCCATTAGCTCCACTAAAGACAACTAGCAGTACTTCTAATAGAGATTTTATAATTTGGATTTAAACTGAGTACTTAGTTGAATCCATTTACAGTAGCTAAGGATTGATCAGTGATGAAACCTGTCCCAAAGCTGATTACCTGAAGAAAAGCATGCATGGATTCTTATTACTGCATAGCAGCCCTGCATGAGCTTTTTTCTTTTTCTTTTTTTTTTTTTTTTAACACTGCTCACGCCCAGTCTTTTGTAAGGCCATTTTCTAAACTTATTTCTGCGTGTAGTCTTGACTTAAATTTGTATAATACTAAAATCATGGGAACACCCTACTTAAACAACAACAACAACAATCTCTTGTGGTATGCATTTGATGAAGTTGTAAAATGTTAAAGAAAAATATTTCACATGAGAAATTTTTATTAAGTTTTATAATGGTATAATTATTACTGAACCCAGGTTCAGCTGCTTGAGCTCAGAAGCCAATAATTCAAGAAGCAAGTGTCAGTAGAAAGGAAAGGTGCTTTAATCACAAAATCCGGCAATCTGGGGGGGATGGTGGACTCGTGTCCAAAGACCAACTCTGATGATTCTGCTCAGCCATGACAGTTTTCAAAGGGAAAAATGGAGTTGGGGAAAGAATATCAGTGAATCATGGAGGCAGGAGGTTGGGTTCTGCATCATTCTCCGTTGTGAGCAGACTGGCTGACTCTCTCTTCAGATGTTATCTTGCCTGAGTGATCTGCCTGCAGGATTGCTAAGGGGAGCTGTTGGGGGTAGAACTGGTCATTTTTTTTAACCACTTAATTCTTCATTCTTCTTTTTATCTAGGAAAAGAATCAACAGGTTAGGCAAGGCATGGTGTACATTCAGGAGAGCATAAATCAGGAGTTAGGTTAAATTGCTTAGTAACCTCATTCCTATAATTAGGTTCTTTGAAGTTTAGAGGAGAACAGAAATGGGCAAACAGGAAAGGCACAGAATAGCTGCTTTCAATTCCCCACTGTCAGACATCATTCCATTTCTGTAGGGTTAGGGGTTAAGATCCATCTTCTGTAACTTCTTCAGGCTGACATTGTCAGAGTGGACGATGTCAACATGGGTCTGTAGCATCTCTTTGCTGACAATTTCAGTTGCCCACTTACGTATCTGGGCAGAGCAAGATACAGTTATTTTGATACCCACAAAGATATAGATTATTATGAGCAATAATGTTAATCTCATTCTTTTGAGTCAGTTCTTGGAATTGTGCTAGCCATAGATTCAGTATTGCTCAAGTTGGAGCAGCTTGTGTCATGGCTGCAGTCTGGTCATCATACAGTTAGCTTTTTTCTTTTCCTCCCCTCTGGTGGCAGTTATAGTATGTGTAAAACGACTCAGGAATGTGCGTCAGACACTGAGTCTGATGCTTGGTTTTGTACTTGGGGTGTGGGGTAGGGGGCTGCAGTTTTCTGCTTGGTTCCATAATTTTTAAAAATAAACATAATCACACAAGAAAAAAAATAACATAGCTAAGGCTGGAAAATGTCATAAAATGACAGAAATATCGAAATATTAGAGAGGAACTAAAAAGAGAAATAATGTAACCTCATGAGGGAATAATCTAAGGATAGAATTGTTTAACCTGCTTTTATGCAATATTAACAAAAATAAAAAAAGATTATTAACATAATCTTTTGGAATTTTTTAAAAATGAAAGCACTGAAAGTATTAAGAGAGTACAATGCTAACAGTATGTTAAGATTCCTCTACAATTAGCAGGATTCTTTGTCATTTCATCAGAGCTGAAATAATCCCTCACAGGACGGTTAAACTCATGTCAGCAGCAGTGCTGGGTGGGTGGGCAGGGGGTGTGTGTTCCTGTAATCAGAATCCTATATAAATGTTAAACAGGGGCATTAAGCTCACGAAGACCATGGCACCAGCTGATTCCTCCGAGTGTTCATCCTAGAGTAACACTATGAATTATAAAAGTTATTTCAGGGGCTTCCCTGGTGGCGCAGTGGTTGAGAGTCTGCCTGCCGATGCAGGGGACATGGGTTCATACCCCGGTCCGGGAAGTTATTTCAGCACCTCTTTGATTTTAGCTGAAATTACTAATTTTGAGAGGTGACGCATTGTCTGCTGCACAGCCATAAACACTGAGGTGAACCAGAGCAAGAAAAAGAGACAGGGCAGTTCTGTTGTGAGAGTTCTTGCTTCGGAGTTGGAAATTACTCCACAGATTTGCTGCACCACTTTAAATCATCCACTTATCTATCTCTCTTCATCTTGGCTTCTTAGTAGTTAAAATTATGAGAACATTGACTTTATCATACCTCTGTTGGGAAGAGTCGCTAATAAATTCACAGTAAAGTTCTCGAAAAACATCGAGTGCTTAAATCATACACAGAGATGATTTTTTAATCTCCTTACATAATAGTGTTTTTAGTCACAGTGTTTTGAAACCATAGTAAAAAAAAACTTTTGGAAAAATGACTTCTATAGGATGTTTTCCTCTATTAGAAAATGAAAAGCCTAAGTGGCTTGAAGAATGAGACTCTCTTATCTCACATAACTGGCTGTGAGAAGAAAAAGGGGCTGGAGGGTTGATTAATTCAGTGGCTCAATGATTCATCAAAGATATGGCCACACTTATCCTTTTTCTTTGTCAATTTCAGCATATTTTTCTACTCACAAAACAGTGGCTATAGTTCTAGGTATCACCTGCAGATACAACTAAAGAGAGCAGAAAGAAAAGCATCATTTTTCTTTTGTTTATCCCTTCTTAAAAATTAAACATTCCCAGATGCCTGACACTCTGCATCCCCTCAGTCCCTTCACATCTCTCTACCTCCTCTAAGACATTCTCATACAAAAAGACTGGGGCAATATGATTGAAGTAGTCTACTTAGGGCTCACTTGGGTCAAGTAGAGGTGGGGTATCACAATACTGAGTTATGCCGATATTCCCTTTTCCTATCCTGCACTACCATGCTGTGGACTATTGTTAGTGTCCCTGCAACTTCATGGTCTTGAATCATAACTAGGCCTTAAGCGCTGCAGAAATTCTTCTAGTTCCCTATTTGAAATATTAGATTCTTTCAAAAATATTGATGTCCACACTCTATGGGCATCCTAGAGTTTTCTTACTCTGTCTTTTCTGTGATCTGGCATAGTCTCCACTCTTAACGCTAAATCTCGTTTGCATGAGTCTCCTCATGGGTAATGGTGTGTCTCACCATTGCTGTAGCTCATAGCCCAACTGATTTTGTCTACTTTCACCTTAGTCAAGGGCAAAGTTTTTCCTTAATTGCGTTTTCCCACAATTTCCCCTGACCCTATTATTCAGGAGGTTCCAGGGGTCTAAGCCTGTTGGATGGTGGATGGTCCACAGATGGTAGATTAGCATGTTTCATATTTGATCTCAGCTCAGAATCACTGAGTTCTTCATACTCCTTTCCCAGGAATTTGAGAAGAAAAAAAAAAAAGTTTTTTTCTTTCAGTCACTTCAATGGCCTGTAGTCCCAATATAAAACATTCTCTCAAGTCCTTGTTACCTTTCCTTTCCTCCAGACTCAATCCTATCTTATAGCTGTGAAAAAAAAAAGGCAAAACAAAAAAAGTCACACTGTAAGCATGCATCCAAAGCCTTTTGGCCTGTGGCTTTTAAAAATTTCTGCTTCAGGCTGGAGGAGGTGAAAGTAGCCACTGGGACACTCATGAGACAGAGAGAGGGAATAACAAATTTTAATTTGTTTTTATTTTTAATTTTTAATGTTTTAATTGTTTGTTTTAATTCTGTTTTAATTCATGTTTTAATTCTGCCACACGGGTGAAATATAAAATTTCAAATTCTCTCAAGATTTTAGTTCCTCCTGAGAAACCCATCGCCTGATTTATGCTTCCTCCTCTGAACATGTAATATTTTTATCATCACTGGCTCTTTTGCACCAGCATGTTATTCAAAGAACTCATGTTTTACTTTCTGTATCAGAAAACCACAATAATACTGCCGCAACAAACTGCCCATAGCCCATATGTTTAACTGTTATATGTCTTCCCAAGTTAAACATGCAAATATTTTTGCAGGATTGTCCACACTAACTGCTTTTACGTTTCTACTTTTAGCTCTTAAAATCAAAAACCTGAAGTCTGATTTATACCCTCACTATTTTCACTGAACATGCTCTAGTTAAGATAATAGATTACATTTAGTTGCTACATCCAATCATATATTGATGGTCAGCTCTTTTTAAAATTAGGCAAACCTTACTAAGACTCTTTCTTCTTTGCCTCTCACCGTATCATGTTCTTCTTGTCTTCCTTTGGTGCCTATCTTAGCTTGATCGAGCTGCTGTAGTAAAAATACAAACTGAGTGGCTTATAAACAACAGACATTTATTTCTCACAGTTCTGGAGGCTGCGAAGTCCAGGATCAAGGTGCCAACAGATTTAGCGTCTGGTGAGAACCCTCTTCCTAGATGGCTGTCTTTTCACTATGTCCTCACATGGCAGAAAGGGCAAGGGATTTCTCTGGGTCTCTTCTATAAGGGCAGTAATCCTGTTTATGAAGGCTCTACCCTCAGGAAATAATCACCTCCCAAGGACCCCAACTCCTCATATCGTTCAGGGTTAGGATTTCAAAATATGAATTTGGGAGGAACACAGACACTCAGTCTGCAGCAGTGCTCTCTTGCAGTTCCAGGATTTCATATTTCATGAAATCATATTTATAGCTACATATTAACCCATTCCTTTGAGCACTAGCTCTGCATATTCACCTGCCTATGGAACTTTCTTTGTGAAAGAACTAGGAATAATCGGGACATAGTGTAGCACAAGAAGGCCCTATATATTACCTTTTGCTGTTTTCCACTAGTTGTCAATCTAGTTTCCAAATAATCTAAAGTCTTAACAATAATAAAATTCACTGATATATCTACTCACCAGTAAGAGACAATGGCGCTTGACCCAATCATTTACAAGAATCACAGTAGCAGCCATCCTAAACATTAGTGACAAGTTAAGGATACATACAGTTTACAACAAAATCATATTGAAGTATTAACTTTGAAGTAGTGGTGTGGATATGACATAATAAATAGAATCTTGACAACTTTTTCTATGAAGTACTTTCCAAACAAGAGGCAAAACTTGGCCTAACTTGATTATGTTTTGAATTTCAACATGTACCATCCAAAGAGAGACAGAACTATACATTGAGCTGGGAAAAAACCCTGTCTTGATTTCCACCAGATATTAAGAGGTCTTCTCAGAGATTTATCACTGGGAATTCCCATTTAGTAAACAAGGGCTGAGAAGGCAGGCTTCAGCTGCACCAGGCAGGACACTCTTTAATTGGTTTGCATGATTATCTCAGTGCCATAGTTTCCAAACCAAGGTATGCTTAGAAAATAACTGGTAAGTTTTCTGGTTTCTATGGCAAATTTACTGAAAACAAAAATCTATACTTAAGAAAAGACCCCTTTCAGATTTCCAATGATGCTTGTCCCTCAGCGTTTCTTTGACAACCATTTTGTTCAACATATTTTTACAGTATTATGCCTGGGACATATATTTTCCCCTGAAATCTTGCAAATAGCATGCAGCTGGATGACGGAAACCACTATAAATGCCACTTCACATAGCCCAGTGGTCTCTATCTTAGCATTTTCTCAGTCATTTTTCTGTGTTTTCTATATGAGTGAATAGTAGTTGGCATTATTTTTTCAGTTGCATAAGACAGAAATTTGGAATTGCCTGTGATAGTTCACTTAATTGATACATTAAATCAACTACCAAATCTTATTTAACTTTCACATCAGTAATGTGTATTCATTCCACTCTTTCTCCACTTCCACTTCCCTTCACCATTATCTTTCCTTTTAGTTTACATAAATGTCTTATTAAATCATCCCTATTCTTGTGCATTTGAACACTCAGCTTCATTCTCCCCACTGTGGAATAAATAATATTGTCAACCTCTTGATTAATGGGTCTATACAAACCCATTGTCTCAAGATATAATCCAAAAATTTTCAAATGGTCTTTCCAGTAAAACCCTTAATGGTTTAATGATTTCAGTAGTAGAATGAAATTCTTTTGTGAGTCTTTCTTTTTATCTTATGGTTTTATTTTTTGTTAATATGATTATCACAGCAGACATAAGATAGAGAGAGTGGATGTGATATATGTTCTGTTACACTTGTTTGAAAAGACCATCCTAATCCAGGTTGGTCATTTACTATTCATATAAAATGAATATCTACTGTGTCTATGCCATATTGCAATTAATTTTTGAGGGGAAAGTAATTATGAAGAAAAACAGAAAATTAAACCACTATAAATGGGACCACTATAAATTGTAAATGTGTGATTAAGATGATTTTGAAATGTATTTAAAATTGCGAGCATATTCATGTTACTGTGTCTGTTTTAGGAAGCAAGGTCCTTAACTGCCAGGAATAAGTCTTTAAAATTACTGTTTGAGTTTTCTCAGGTTCTCTTTTACCCTCTACTGCTGTCCTTAGTTATGTCATGCCTGTGCCACGGGGGCTGAGGGGTCTCAGTTAACATCATGGACTTTTAATTAAATGGTGGAATTCACAGTAAGGACAATTTATCATGCACACTACCAGAAGTGGGTTCTGACTGTGGTGGTGAAAAATATTGGATTGGCCAAAAAGTTCGTTCGGCTTTTTCTGTAAGCTATTATGGAAGAACCCGAACGAACTTTTTTGCCAGTCCAGTAAAAGGAGTGCCTCCTTAAGTGAACTTTCCTTGAAGTGGCCACAGCCCTAGGATATCATTATACTGGTGTGTGTGTGTGTGTCTGTGTGTGTGTGTGTGGCCACTGCCAGCATCACTACTGATGATACTAAATATGAAGCTAAAGAGACAGAGGTCACAGAGAGATAAGAATGTCTCTCTCTTGCTGTTTCTAGGTGCAGATGATAAAGACAGATAATGAGGCATCTTGATCTCTTGGTTGACCACCTGCCTGTCCTTTTGTATCACATTCATCCATGTGTTCACAGTACAGTCTGTAATGTGACAATGTGCCTATCTTCTTCCAGGGTAAGAAAAAGAAGAGGAAGAGAGAGAAACTACAGGAATCTGCATCAGGTAGGCACAATGTGACTTTCCAACCAATTCTCATGTTTCTGACAAACACCTTTTAAAAGGTAGAAAGTGTACATCTTTCTACACACTGCTTTATTCTTCAACTATAACGTGTGATTCTTGAACTCTGCTTTTCTTCCTGCAATTCTTTAAAAGATTTTCATGAGTTATGTGGTATTAATAGTTTTAAAGAAGTCAATTGCCTGACCCTCACATTCCATATGTATTCTTTACTAACTTCATGTAAATTTTTCTTTTTCACCTTCCATGTCATAATTTCTCTTTCCCTACTTTATAGAAAAAAATGCATATAATTCACTCATCTAGAATTTTATCATGGTGCATTCCTTAGTTGTATAAAATGTGTTAGGGCACCTAAAAATGGAAGATCTTTTTCCCATCAGAGGCCTTACTGCCTCTTCTTATCTCAAACATATTGCTGTGACAGCAATTAAGCTTATTGCTATGCAGCATAAGCTTAGAAATGAGTTGTTTTGACAGTTGTTTGGATGCTCTGAAACCACGTGTGCTCGTAGAGTGTGTGGGCAGGGAGAGGGATGGTAATATTCTTTTAAGGATCCTACGTCTTTCATCCACTGACTTGCAAAAAAGGCAGAGATCTTATGGGGAGAGTTTGATGAGGCAAATCAAGAGGAGTATTTGCTTCAAAAAATTAAATGAGGGCTTCCCTGGTGGCGCAGTGGTTGAGAGTCCGCCTGCCGATGCAGGGGACATGGGTTCGTGCCCTGGTCTGGGAAGATCCCACATGCCACGGAGCAGCTGGGCCCGTGAGCCATGGCTGCTGAGCGTGCGCGTCCGGAGCCTGTGCTCCACAACGGGAGAGGCCACAGCAGTGAGAGGCCCGCGTACCGCAAAATAAATAAATAAATAAATGAAAAAGTGGCCTTTCTCTCACCTGTCATATGTATGCAATTTATCTTGAATATATTCATGCCCCTTAATTGGAAAGGAAAGTACCTTCGAGTCGACCAAGAAGTACATGCTGTTGACATTGATATATTTCAAAATAACTGGAATGTTTTCAGGGACTACCAGAATTTTCAAGTTACACTGGAGAAGATCCACAGACTAAAATGTTAATATGGTTTCTTGTCAACTCAGTGTGCATTTTACAAGTAGTCAATGTCCTGAATTGTGGAACACCCACTTCGGTAAGGCTGGGAACTAGGTTTTCAGGAAATCCCTTCATGATATGTTTCAGTGTAAGAGTGGCCAAAAGAGGAACCTGTGCATAATTGTGAAGGCTGAAGTGAAGGAGACACTATTGCTCTTGGAAATTTGTCAGCCAGACAAGGTGACAGAAAGATGCCCCACCTTGTCCTTGCTCTCCTCTGCTCTGCATCTCCCCCACTGGCTTGCTGACCACCAGCAGCCTAGCCCAACTCGAGGTGCCTGGACCCGGCAGCGCAGGGAGCTACTGCACAGAAGCCGCAGTTTCCTGAGATGGCAGCTTCCTTGGCTGTCTCCATCAGTTGCCCCTTCCCAGTATCACTCAGGCAGTCACACATCTCAGGTTCTTGGATTTTCCAGTAAGCTTGGAGCTGCCCACTTCAGTGCTTCAGGAAGACTGGTTAGTGACAGTTTCTCTAATCTTGATCTTCTGACTCTTCTCTTCCAGACCTTCATTTTCCATACTCCTCCCACATTCATGTAAGGTTTAATTCCTAATTTCCTTATTCTGATATTACTTCTGGAGCCTCTGTTTCCATATTGAACCCTCACTGATACAGTCAGCTAAAAGCCTATTTTATCAAGCATATCATGAAATCTTGTTTTAGTATTAGTCAGTCATCATTTTATTAGCCTTAATAAGTAATTAATATTAGACTTAAATGATTAATACTTTCTTGTACCTATTATCAAAAATAAAATATATTAGATGTTGGATGGGTTACTTTTAAGAGTATATACATTTCTGCTTTATTAAGCATATTGGGAAAGTCTAGTCATGATAATAACATTAATGAAATTAATTATGAACATTATACACGGTTCCTATTTAATTATTCTTTAAAATTATGTACAGACTTCAGTATACTCACACTTTTTTTTTTGCGGTACGCGGGCCTCTCACTGTTGTGGTCTCTCCCGTTGGGGCGCACAGGCTCCGGACGCGCAGGCTCAGCAGCCATGGCTCACGGGCCCAGCCGCTCCGTGGCATGTGGGATCTTCCCGGACCGGGGCACGAACCCATGTCCCCTGTATCGGCAGGCGGACTCTCAACTACTGCGCCACCAGGGAAGCCCTACTCACACTTTTATTAAAAAAATCAATGCCTTTTTGTCAAACTTCTCACATTGTGAATAACATGATTTTAGCTATAAATTACATTGCTTTGTTACAGATAAGCAATAAGAAATAGCATATAGAATAAGTATTATTATAGCTTCTTATAAGGCAAGTGAATTAATAATAATATCTTCATATTGTTTTAATCTTGATTTGATTGATTTTTACAGCAGATCCTTAAAAGAGCGTTTCATAATTTTTTTCTCGCTGGCTTTTATAATATTCTGAAGAACTTGTAACGTATATTTGAATTGAAAAATGAGGTTAGGCTTTTTCTGACAGTAATCTGATTTGGCTAATTTATTTATAGGAGGACTGCTTTTGATAATTAATTCATATGTCAGACATTATATGTATGTTGAAAGAACTGAACATGCAGCTCCATATTTGTTGGCAAAATTATATTTAAGGCACCTAATAAGATTAAGGCATTTTGTCAACAATTATTGTGTTGGTAAAGATGTATTAAAATTTAAGAAAATATTAATTTTCTCATATTTTTTGAATAAATTGGAATATGCACAATGCCCCGTGTCCAATTTTATTAATTGGTTAATAGAATTGATGTTGTTGTATCCCATTCTAGCATTCAATAAAATTCATTTATGGAAAATGAATTAATTGGAAAAACTTTATCACATGAAAATAATTTTAGTAAAATTAGTTGTTTTTAAAAATCCAGTAAAATACTTACTATTTTCATAAATTGTGTGATAATTATAACATATATATCCAAAAACTGTATTTCATGTAGTAGCCTTATAATCACAGTAAGAATCAATTTAAAATAATTTTTAATTGATTTCATCTTTATTTCAGAAAAATGTGGTAGATGATCAGTAGAGGTCTTCGAAGCATAAAAATTATATTAAGCAGAAAATCTGTGAATAAAGTAAAATTGAAAACTAACTTTAAGGAGAAAAATAGAATGATGTCTAACTTCGTGTAAGAAGAGGTTGTTCATGTATTTTCTAAATAGGTGATGAGGGATGACTCACCCTGGTATTTAGATTCCATTAGGTACTACCGTGATGTAACTATTTTGTTTTAAAATATCATTTTTATGTACACTGGAAATTTTTGCTTTGTATCTTTTTCAGTTTGATTAAACGCTTTAGATGGCCATCTAAAAATGTGCATAGCCTTTCAAAATTTTAGGATGTACCTAAACATAAAAGTTGAATAACAACTGATCTATCCTTTATTTACTTTTTTCAGACATATACCTCATTATTCCTCATTAAGTCTATCTACTCCATCCATACTGAGCTTCTTATGTTTCAGTATTGCCATGTATTTCTCTGCCTACAAGGTACTAAACATCCCAACTTCTCCCTGCCTGTCCCTATTCCCAAATACAAGTTACTTCTTTCCTATCACATGCAGTTTTCATCTTTCATACCAGAGGGAAAATACCATCATCCTGGGTACTGTCCAAAGTAGATCAAGTGTTCTCCTAACTGTTCCCAACAATCTCTGTGTTTGTTGTAGCAATTGTGCTTGCCTGTTTACTTATTTGGCATTTCTAATAGGTCATCAATTAAGTTCCCAACAGTTTTTGGAAAAAAATAGAAGGTACTCAATAAATGTTACTTGAGAAAACAATTGACTGACAAGGAATGAATCAGTGAATGAATAAGCAAATTGCACAGGAATATTTAATAGAGGAAATAATGGACTGGAAATTAAAAACCATAGAATCTAGCCCCAATTCTCATTTAAATCACTTGGTCTCTATATTTAAATTGTGTCTAAAATACTACTTGCATTCAAGTCTAGAAAAATGTTATTTTATTCTTAGAAATTTTACCGCCTAATTTTAATTATCTCCTCTTTTTTTGTGAAGTGAATAATATAAAGACTAGAAGGTAATGCCTAAATAAATAAAGACTATTGTTGGTTATGGGTAAGGTGATTTTTAAATGACCTGCTATGTTATGGACATATGGCTATATGTAATACTATGTATTATGAAATATATGGCTCAGTTTTACAAACTCAAGTAGCTCTGTAGTTCAGAAAATATTAGAATTGGCTTCCTATGGAAGCAGTATCATATATCCAATGGTATTTATGATTTTCAATAATAAAGACTGATGATATTTAATAGGCTACTTTCATTGGTCCTGCTGGATTAGATGTATTACTAAAAATGAGTATCAATTTATATTTTATAACTAACAAAAGAGAAAAATAAGAGAGCAATAGAAGTGAGCTATATAGGGCAATTATATGCAGATTTTGAATTCAATTAAAATTAACACACAACCAATGATATCTGAAAACTGGCAAGGCAAACATAGATTAACAATAAAATTTTTATGAGTATGATGAAATAATCAAAATCTTTTCTCTAAGTAGAGATAACACTTAATTTCGTCCTAGCAAAATTATTTCTTAGGACTCCATGGCCATAAAATTATAAATACTTATGACTCAGTGCTCATAAGCTTACAAATTTGTGATATTAGATAAATCAAGTTATAGAGTCATATTGTTATCACCAGTCCCCTACAGTTACTTAAAATGAATCTGTGAGATTCAGTTTGGTCTATCTGTTAGGTTCGAAAGGGATTTGCCCTCCATTAGTCCCTAAGTAAAGTGGCTTGTGTTGGAAGGCATATGCTTCCCAAAGGGTCAGACCCTCCACAGGGATTCCTTCCCCTACTTCTTTCCCTACCTCTACTGGAGATAACCTGTTTCTTGATTGCCCCACAAAGTTTCCAGGGAAAATGCATCATGTACCCCACATTCGGCCAGTTAAAGCAAGAGTCATAAGCTTCCACAAGCACCTAGATTACTTGGAGACTGAGTTCTTACTGATGAGGGACTACCTCTTCAAAGTCAACATTACCTAATATCTTTTTACTAATCATCTTTCAGTGTTTCTGTAGAATGTGGATTGAGGAATGTGTATTCTACTTTGTCTCTGAGTATATGCTTGCAGTTAGTACATTGCTCTTTGGTATAAAGATAATGAAGAACACCTTAGAAAGAGCCTCCTAATAGGCAATAAGAGGCCTAGTGTAAGGATGCTATTACACTCACTTCAGTGTTCTTTGTTAGAGTATTCTTTTAATAAGGTGCTTTTTAGTTTTGGAATTTGGAAATAATTGTCTTCCTTTGAAGATGTGATTTGAGATCTATTTCAAAGCCACTGTGAATCATGTATCTGATCAAGATCTCCTTTTTATATGACAGCTGGAAATCAGAATCCAGTTTGTAGATTCCCCCAATAGTGAGAATTTATGCATATCATAAAGGATTTTATGATATGCATATTTATATCTGTCCCTTATTTGGCTATGCTTTATATTCCTACATTTTTTTTTCATTTCTCACCTACTAACAATTTATTCTATTTTGTTACACACTATTTTGTGTTTTTTTTTTTTGTGGTACGCGGGCCTCTCACTGTTGTGGCCTCTCCCGTTGCGGAGCACAGGCTCTGGACGCGCAGGCTCAGTGGCCATGGCTCATGGGACTAGCCGCTCCGTGGCATGTGGGATCTTCCTGGACTGGGGCATGAACCCGTGTCCTCTGCATCAGCAGGCGGACTCTCAACCACTGCGCCACCAGGGAAGCCCTATTTTGTGTTTTTAGGCTGTCAATTTATTTTGAGAACAAGGTGTGATTTAAATTAAGGAATTAATAACTTTATAAAATTATTTTGATGCTTCATGTTTGTCACTTGCTAGTATCCCTGGTGTGGGAATTTGTACCAAGCTCAGATTATTTCTTCCATAAATCCTAAAACCACTACTGTAATGCATGTACTATACCTGTTCTAGTATATGCATGTTCTCTGTGCATATAGTACAGAGAACAAATAAGGTCAGAAGCATATATACTCCAGCTACCTATCACCGAACCACAGGTCTTTCCATTGAAGTTGGAACAAAACAAATATTTTTGGAGAGGAATAATAGCAGACAGCTAAGATAAGGTCTCACAAGGGGTATGTTTTATTGTGAACATTATCAAGGAGCTGATTCCCAAACTTATTTGTACACAAAGGTTTCTTATTGTATCCAGAAGCAATTGAGTCAAGAGGACAAATTCACCTTAAAATATATAAAAGGACAAATGCATAAGCCAAAATGTAAATGTATTAAATATATAGTTGTCATACTGATTATAAATGTACTAACTTATAAACTTAAACAAAATAATTCTGGTAATCTTCTCATGCTAAAAACTAATTAAATGCCTAAAAAAGTTTCCCTTATATTGTCAGCATCACTCTTGACATATAAATTAGACCTTCATCTTGTGTGTGCTGGTTTATATTCATATAGGCCATAACATAACCTCTCTGAACATTTCCTGGATATTGTTCTCTGAGTAGCCCGGTTACTACCATTGACCTTATCTGGAGAGATTAAGACTGTTTGGTTACAAGTAAAGCCACTAGGGATATTTAAACAAAAAAGGAGGCGAGGGATAGATATGCTACTAGATTTCAGAAAAAAATAAAACTAGGAAATACAGTTCTAGCTAGACTAGCTATACTAAAATTGAGATCTCATTTCCAAATTTTGCTAAAGAAGGGGTTCACTGTCCGTTTAGGTCACCTTAACTATGGGTACGGAAGAGTCATGTTGTCCAAAGTGTAATCATATGGAGGATTAAAAAAAAAAAAAGATACTCATTCTTAGACTGTTTAATCAGAACAGTGGGACTAGAGTTAAAAAGAGGTTATGTCCAATATAAATGTTTGGAAATCATACTCATATTGGGGAAAACTGAACCTGTAAGAAGTCATGAGATGGTCATTGGAGATAAACAAATATAATTGTAGGTAATTTGACATGTGATTTTTAATGTAAAACTAAGATTGATCTATAGTGCCTAGGAGTTTTAAAGTGAATTTTATTGAGATCTTATTTACATACAATAAAACATACCCATTTAAAATGTAAAACTAGTTTTGATAAATGTGACACCTGCTTCTACTGTGAATACATGTCTCTCATCCCAAAAAGTTCTTTCTTACAAACAGTAACCTCCTTCAAAACCTGGCATGAGGCAAGTTCTGACCTGCCTTTTTTAATTAAAATTTTGTTTTTTTTCTAGGACTTTATATCAACACTTTCATATACTATGCATTCTTTTGAGAGTCTGTATTTACTCAGTACAAATTTTTGACATTCATCCATGCTGATATATGGATCAGTAGTTTTCTCCTTAATTGCTGAGTAGTATCATTGTGTGGATGATACCAGAACTATTTATCCATTCTCCTATTGATAGGCAGTTTGCTTGTTTCTAGTTTTGAGTTACTCATGTTTTTGTAAAGTCTTTGTGTGGGCATATGTTTTTAATTCCCTTGTGTAAATAACTAGGTGTCTTATGGTAAAAATAAGTTTGTTTAAATATATAAGAAACTGATACACTGTTTCACAAAGTGGCTGCATTATTTTATATCCCACCAGCAAAGCGTGAGTATTCTAGTTGCTGCGTATCCTCACCAATAATTCATATGGTCATTTTTTTAAAATTTTAGATATTGTGATGAGTGTCTAGTGATACTGCATTATGATTTTAATGTACATTTCTTTAATAGATAATATTATCAGTCGTACTTTAATGTGCTTATTGACCATTCATATGTTTTGTTTTTGAAATATCTGTTCAAATATTGGGGCTTCCCTGGTGGTGCAGTGGTTGAGAGTCCACCTCCCGATGCAGGGGACACGGGTTTGTGCCCCGGTCCAGGAAGATCCCACATGCCGCGGAGCGGCTGGGCCCGTGAGCCATGGCCGCTGAGCCTGCGCATCCGGAGCCTGTGCTCTGCAACGGGAGAGACCACAACAGTGAGAGGCCCGCGTACCGCAAAACAAAAACAAAAACAAAAACAAATATTGTGTCCATTGACTTGTAAAAGTTATTTATGTATGAAGGATACATCTGTTTTGATAGATATATTTGAGTGAAGATTTCTATGAATCTTATTTGGCTTGTATTTTTATTTTCTTAGCAGTGTCTTTTAAAGACCAGAAGTGTTTGATTTTGATGAAGTCCTATTCATTATTTTTTGTATAATGATTCATCTTCTATGTGTGACATTTAAGAAATCATTTCCTATGCCTAAGATCTCAAATATTTTCTTCTATAATTTTTCTTTCCAGAACAGAGATTCTCAACCTCAGCCTCACTGACATTTTGGGCCAGATATTCTAAGTTGGGTTTTCTCTAGATATTGTCAAATATCTATCAGGGGGCAGGGGCAAAATTGGCCCCTGTTGAGAACCACTGTCCTAGAAGTTCTACAGTTTTAGCTTTTTATTTAGGTCTGTGATCCATTTTGGGATAATATCTGTGTTTAATTTCAAGATAAGGATCGAGGTCTCTTTTTTTCGTATGGATAAACAGTTGTTCAGCATCTTTAAAACATGGAAAAGACTGTCCTTTACCATGGAATTGCCTTGGCACCTGTGTCAAAAAACAACTGACCATATACATGTGTATCTAATTCTGGATGCCCTATTTTGTTCCATTGATACATATGTCTGTCTTTAACACCAGTACTACACTGGCTTGATTATTGTACTTTTAAAATGAGTTCAAATCAGGTGGTAAAAGTTTTCCAACTCTATTCTTCTTTAAAGAGTTGTTTTGGCTATTCTTGTTCTTTGCATTTCTATATGCACTTTAGAATCAGATTGTCAATTTATACTTCCTCTCCTCAAAAAAATCCCTGTTGGAATTATGCTCCACATTGCACTGAATCTATGGGTCAGCCTTGGGAGACTTGATACCTTAACAATAGTCTTCCAATTCATGAACGTAGTGTATTTCTCCATTTAATATAGGCTTTAAAATTTCTTTCTTCTAGCAATATTTTATAGGTTTTTTTTTTTTTTTGCAGATCTTGCACCTGTGGTTAGCTGGTTAAATCTACTTGTAATTATTCCATGTTTTTGGCATTTTAAATTTCAACAGTTTTTGATAAATCTATAGAAATATAATTATTTTGTGTATACTTCATAATTTTGAACCTCTTTAAATTCACATATTAGTTCCAGTAACTCTTTATAAATTCCTTAGGATGGTCTATCAGCACAGTCTTACCATATGCAAATAAAAACATTCTGCTTTCCTTTCTAGTCTGTATAGGTTTTGTTTCTTTTTCTTGCCTTATTGCAATGACTAGAAAATCTATGGTGCTTAGTTGTTGTTTTTTTTCTTTTTCCAACTCAAACCTGAGTTCTTGAATACCAATCTAATTGACTGTTTTAGACTAAAGAAAATAGTCTGATGTGGATTTCCTAATAATACTCCTTTATGGCCTGTAATAAATGATAGCAATTTGATATGTAAAGAAGAAAGAACTTGCCCTTTCCTTCATTCATACACAATTGAATGGCCAAACAAAATATCTTAAGAAATATGTGGCTAGTCTTTTAGGTAAGAGGACAGGCTGTTAAGGCTCATTAACTTTGGTGAAATTATACAGTAGTCTGCTATAATATGAGACAAGGACCTTATTTTCCCTTTGTACCATTGTATCTCTGTTACTTAGAATAATGCTTGGCACAAATGGAAATTAAATAAATATTTGTTGACTAAAGCAATTACTAGGGTCTCTGAGTTGAACATCATTCAGAAAGAATGGGTAAGGATGTCTGACTAAAATATGCAGTCATTATTTCAACATAATTTTGTAAACAAATAAAAGGCACTGTAGTAGGTAAGTTCATTCTTGAAACACTTCCATGACCACACAGGTACAAAGAGAGTACCATTTATATATTCTTTCTGTGCATTATATTTTAAAGCTGCAAAAATGTTTTAAAACATGAGAGGGCATGAGTGTAGAAAATTGATAGTCTCTAGACCGATTATGAAAGGGTTTCATAACTCAGCAGTGAGGCACAAGCTTAGCTGATAAGATAAACTAAAAAGACTGGGAACTAAGGGTCAAACTGTTTAGGCAGAAATAGTCCCAAAGATGCAGGTTCCAGGAGGCCTTTGAACAGAACGCCACAGAGATATGAGAAATTGAAAAGGATGAAGATAAAAGTACTGCCCAAAGGAAGTGGAATAAATAAATGTGTACAATGAAGAACAGCAAGTCAGGAGAAATTTTTTGAACTGTGTTTAATCTGCTGTTTTAGTTGTTGTTGACATGGCAGTATGTAAGAATGCTTTAGTATACTTACATATGGTGCTTTAGAACAACTCATTATTTTGTTTATATAGATTTGTTATATTAATGCAGTGTAGGCCTTTTTGCCACATGATATTTTCTGTCTGTTCTACAGACCATTTGCTCACATTAAAAGAAGTTGATAAAATGAACTGTCATTAAAATAATAGATGTGCCATATTTAATGACTATCTTCAAAATGTTGACAATTCTTCAAGCCTGGAATGGGTAAATGGAGATTCGTTGTACTTTTAACTTTTGTATATTTGTACAAGTTTTCAAAATATTTAAAAATGATTCCCTGCAAGTCTTTCAATCATTCATTCTATAACTATTTAGGGAGTACTGCTCTGTGACTCACTGGCACTAATATATGAAGTGGAGATAGAGCAGTGAACAAAACTGTCTTCTTTCATGAATCCCTTCCCAGGGAAATAGACAACAGATACACAAATTAATATGGAATGGAATGTTATACAGATGAGTGTTGAAAAAAACATGAAGCATATGGGGCATAAAATAATACTGGACACTCTTAAATCAAAGAAACTCTAATGAGATGATTTTGGTATAGCCACTTGGGAGATAGTTCGGCTATTTCTTAAAAACGTAAACATAACTTTTATCACATGTTCTAGCAATTGAATTCCCTAATATTTATGAGTTGAAAACTTGTGTCCACACAAAAACCTGCACACAGATATTTAATAGCAGTTTTACTCATAGTTGCCAAAGCTTAGAAGCAGCTAGAATGTCCTGTAGTAGATGATGAACAAATTGTAATACACTCATGCAATGGAATATTATGCAGTGATAAAGACAAATGAGCTGTCAAGCAACAAAAAGACATGGAGGAACCTTAAATGCATAGTACGAGGTGAAAGAAGCCAATCTAAAAAGGCTACATACTTTGTAATACCAACATATGTTAATCTGGAAAAGGCAAAACTCTGGAGATGGTAAATGATCAGTGGTTGCCAGGGGTTCAGGGTTGAATAGGTGGAGCACAGGAGATTTTCAGGGCAGTGAAATTATTTTGTGTGATATTATAATGGTGGATATATGTCTTTATACATCTGTCGAAGCCCATAGAACATGCAACACAAAGAATGATTCCTAATGTAAACTATGGACTTAATAATAATGTATCAATATTGACTCATCAATTATAAAAAATGTACCACACTAATGCAAGGTAGTAATAAGGGGTGGGGTGAGGGGGCACGTGGGAACTCTATACATTCCAGTCTATTTTTCTGTAAAGTTAAAGTGCTCTGAAAGAGACAGCCTGTTAATTTTTGTGTAAGGCCATGAAATCATATACTCACCTGATTTAATATATCCAGTATGTTCTCAGATTCAAAATAAAGTCACAAAGTCATTGCCAGAATTCAGAAAGATCTGCGTGAGCCATCTCCTGGCTGTATCGGATACCATGTTCCACCTCTCCTTTTCTACCTCTCCTTGTTTTAATGCCTCTTGAGCCATACTGGTCTTTTTGCCTTTTCTAAACAAATCAACCCTGTGCTTCCTCAGGGCCTTTGTCTCTGCTACTCCTTCTACCTGGAATTCTCTTGTCTTTTTATTTGCATGAGTTTCTTCTTTATTTCATGCATGCCTCCACCCCCAATCATCTCATTATAGTTTCCTTGATTTAAAAGAGCATCCAGTATCATTTTATCCCCCATCTGCTCCATGTCTTTTTCACTAATATGTATGATATTATATTTCACACTAATTGACATATGTATTGTCTATTTCCCTAAGAAGGGATTCATGACAGAAAACACTGTTTTGTTCACTGCTCTTTCTCCACTTCATAGAATAGTGACAGTGGGTCACATACCAGGTGCTCCCTTAGTGTTTGACACACCATAAGAGGTTTCAAAATTACCTATTATGCATTTTAAAAAGAGGACAGAAAGAAAAGGGAGCTAAGGAAAAGTGATCAAAAAGAGAGGTAGAGTAATAGTCTTCACGCCTACCCCACATGCATTTCATTATGAAACATAGTGTTGCATTTTACATTTAGGTCTATGTTGTATTTTTTTTTAACATCTTTATTGGAGTATAATTGATTACAATGATGTGTCAGTTTCTGCTTTATAACAAAGTGAATCAGCTATACATATATATATATATTCCCATATCTCTTCCGTCTTGTGTCTCCCTCCCTCCCACCGTCCCTATCCCACCCCTCTAGGTGGTCACAAAGCATCGAGCTTATCTCCCTGTGCTATATGGCTGCTTCCCACTAGCTATCGGCTTTACATTTGATAGTGTATATATGTCCATGCCACTCTCTCACTTTGTCTCAGCTTACCCTTCCCCCTCCCCACATCCTCAAGTCCATTCTCTAGTAGGTCTGCGTCTTTATTCCCGTCCTGCCCCTAAGTTATTCATGACCATTTTTTTAATATATTCCATATATTGCATTAGCATACAGTATTTGTTTTTCTCTTTCTGACTTACTTCACTCTGTATGACAGACTCTAGGTTGATCCACCTCACTACAAATAACTCAATTTCGTTTCTTTTTAGGGCTGAGTAATATTCCATTGTATATATGTGCCACATCTTCTTTATCCATTCATCTGTCGATGGACACTTAGGTTGCTTCCATGTCCTGGCTATTGTAAATAGAGCTGCAATGAACATTTTGGTACATGACTCTTTTTGAATTATGGTTTTCTCAGGGTATATGCCCAGTAGTGGGATTGCTGGGTTGTATGGTAGTTCTATTTGTAGTTTTTTAAGGAACCTCCATACTGTTCTCCATAGTGGCTGTATCAATTTACATTCCCACCAACAGTGCAAGAGGGTTCCGTTTTCTCCACACCCTCTCCAGCATTTATTGTTTCTAGATTTTTTGATGATGACCATTCTGACCAGTGTGAGATGATATCTCATTGTAGTTTTGATTTGCATTTCTCTAATGATGATGTTGAACATTCTTTCATGTGTTTGTTGGCAATCTGTATATCTTTTTTGGAGAAATGTCTATTTAGGTCTTCAACCCATTTTTGGAATGGGTTGTTTGGTTTTTTGATATTGAGCTGCATGAGCTGCTTGTAAATTTTGGAGATTAATCCTTGTCAGTTGCTTCATTTGCAAATATTTTCTCCCATTCTGAGGGTTGTCTTTTCATCTTGTTTATGGTATCCTTTACTGTGCAAAAGCTTTTAAGCTTCATTAGGTCCCATTTGTTTATTTTTTTATTTCCCTTGCCCTAGGAGGTGGGTCAAAAAGGATCTTTCTGTGATTTATGTCAAACAGTGTTCTGCCTATGTTTTCCTCTAAGAGTTTGATAGTGTCTGGCCTTACATTTAGGTCTTTAATCCATTTTAAGTTTATTTTTGTGTAGGGTGTGAGGGAGTGTTCTAATTTTATTCTTTTACATGTAGCTGTCCAGTTTGCCCAGCACCACTTATTAAAGATGCTATCTTTTCTCCATTGTGTTTTGTTGTCTCCTTTATCAAAAATAAGGTGACCATAATTGCGTGCGTTTATCTTTGGGCTTTCTCTCCTGTTCCATTGATCTATATTTCTGTTTTTGTGCCAGTACCATACTGTCTTAATTACTGTAGCTTTGTAGTATAATCTGAAGTCAGGGATCCTGATTCCTGCAGCTCCGTTTTTCTTTCTCAAGATTGCTTTGGCTATTTGGGGTCTTTTGTGTTTCCATACAAATTGTGAAATTTTTTGTTCTAGTTCTGTGAAAAATGCCACTCGTGGTTTGATAGGGATTACACTGAATCTGTAGGTTCCTTTGGGTAGTATAGTCATTTTCACAATGTTGATTCTTCCAACCCAAGAACATGGTATATCTCTTCATTTATTTTTATCATCTTTAATTTATTTCATCAGTGTCTTATAGTTTTCTGCATACAGGTCTTTTGTCTCCTTAACTAGGTTTATTCCTAGGTATTTTATTCTTTTTGTTGCAATGGTAAATGGGAGTGTTTCCTTAATTTCACTTTCAGATTTTTCATCATTAGTTTATAGGAATGCAAGAGATTTCTGTGCATTAATATTGTGTCCTGCTACTTTACCAAATTCATTGATTAGCTCTAGTAGTTTTCTGGTAGCATCTTTAGGATTCTCTATGTATAGTATCATGTCATCTGCAAACAGTGACAGCTTTACTTCTTCTTTTCCCATTTGGATTCCTTTTATTTCTTTTTCTTCTCTGATTGCTGTGGCTAAAACTTCCAAAACATTGTTGAATAATAGTGGTGAGAGTGGGCATCCTTGTCTTGTTCCTGATCTTAGTGGAAATGCTTTCAGTTTTTCACCATTGAGGACGATGTTGGCTGTGGGTTTGTCATATATGGCCTTTATTATGTTGAAGTAAGTTGCCTCTATGCCTACTTTCTGGAGGGTTTTTATCATAAATGGCTGTTGAATTTTTTCACAAGCTTTTTTTTGCATCTACTGAGATGATCATATGGTTTTTCTCCTTCAATTTGTTAAAATGGCGTATCACATTGATTGGTTTGCATATATTGTAGAATCCTTGCATTCCTGGGATAAACTGCACTTGATCATGGTGTATGATCCTTTTAATGTGCTGTTGGATTCTGTTAGCTAGTATTTTGTTGAGGATTTTTGCATCTATGTTAGTCAGTGATATTGGTCTGTAGTTTTCTTTTTTTGTGACATCATTGTCTGGTTTTGGTATCAGGGTGATGGTGGCCTCGTAGAATGAGTTTGGGAGTGTTCCTCCCTCTGCTGTATTTTGCAAGAGTTTGAGAAGGATGGGTGTTAGCTCTTCTCTAAATGTTTGATAGAATTTGCTTGTGAAGCCCTGTGGTCCTGGGCTTTTGTTTGTTGGAAGATTTTTAATCACAGTTTCAATTTCAGTGCTTGTAATTGGTCTGTTTATATTTTCTGCTTCTTCCTGGCTCAGTTTTGGAAGGTTGTGCATTTCTAAGAATTTGTCCATGTCTTCCAGGTTGTCCATTTTATTGGCATAGAGTTGCTTGTAGTAATCTCTCATGATCCTTTGTATTTCTGCAGTGTCAGTTGTTACTTCTCCTTTTTCAGTTCTAATTCTATTGATATGAGTCTTCTTCCTTTTTTTCGTGAGGAGTTTGGCTAATGGTTTATCAATTTTGTTTATCTTCTCAAAGAACAAGCCTTTAGTTCTATTGATCTCTGCTATTGTTTCCTTCATTTCTTTTTCATTTATTTCTGATCTGATCCTTATGATTTCCTTCCTTATGCTAACTTTGGGTTGTTTTTGTTCTTCTTTCTCTAATTGCTTTAGGTGTACGGTTAGGTTTTTATTTGAGGTGTTTCTTATTTCTTGAGGTAGGATTGCATTACTAAAATCTTCCCTCTTAGAACGGGTTTTGCTGCATCCCATAGGTTTTGGGTTGTCCTGTTTTCATTGTCATTTGTTTCTAGATATTTTTTGATTTCCTCTTTGATTTCTTTAGTGATCTCTTGGTTATTAAGTAGTTTGTATTTTCACATATGTTTGTATTTTTACATGTGTTTGTAGTTTTTACATGTGTTTGTATTTGTATTTTACATGTGTTTGTTTTACATGTGTTTTTATTTTTTACAAATGTTTTCCTGTAATTGATATCTAGTCTCATTGTGGTCGGAAAAGATACTTGGTACAATTTCAATATTCTTAAATTTACCCAGGGTTGATTTGTGACCCAATATATGATCTATCCTGGAGAATTTTCCACGAGCACTTAAGAAGAAAATGTATTCTGGTGTTTTTGGAAGGAATGTCCTATACATATCAATTAAGTCCATCTTGTTTAATGTATCATTTAACACTTGTGTTTCCTTATTTATTTTCATTTTGGATGATCTGTCCATTGGTGAAGTGGGGTGTTAAAGTCCTCTACTATGATTGTGTTACTGTCAATTTCCCCTTTTATGGCTGTTAGTATTTGCCTTATGTATTGAAGTGCTCCTGTGTTGGTTGCATAGATATTTACAATTGTTATATCTTCTTGGATTGATCCCTTGATCATAATTAGTGTCGTCCTTTGTCTCTTGTAATAGTCTTTATTTTAAAGTCTATTTTGTGTGATATGAGAATTGCTACTTCAGCTTTCTTTTGCTTTCCATTTGTGTGGAATATCTTTTTCCATCCCCTCTTCAGTCTGTGTGTGTCCCTAGGTCTGAAGTGGGTCTCTTATAGATAGCATATAAAAGGGTCTTGTTTTTGTATCCATTCTGCCAGTCTATGTCTTTTGGTTGGAGCATTTAGTCCATTTACATTTAAGGTAGTTATCAATATGTATATCTTATGACCATTTTCGTAATTGTTTTGGGTTTGCAGTTGTATGTCTTTTCCTTCTCTTTTGTTTCCTGCCTAGAGAAGTTCCTTTAGCATTTGTTGTAAGGCTGGTTTGGTGGTGCTGAATTCTCTTAGCTTTCGCTTGTCTGTTAAGGTTTTAATTTCTCCATCAAATCTGAATGAGATTCTTGCTGGGTCGAGTAATCTTGGTTGTAAGTTTTTCCCTTTCATGACTTTAAATATGTCCTGCCACTCCCTCTGGCTTGCAGAGTTTCTACTGAAAGATCAGCTGTTAACCTTATGGGGATTCCCTTGTATGTTATTTGTTGTTTTTCCCTTGCTGCTTTTAATATTTTTTCTTTGCATTTAATTTTTGATACTTTTAGTAATATGTGTCTTAGTGTGTTTCTCCTTTGATTTATCCTCTATTGGACTCTTTCTGCTTCCTGTACTTGATTAACTATTTCCTTTCCCTTATTAGGGAAGTTTTCAACTATAATCTCTTCAAATATTTTCTCAGTCCCTTTCTTTTTCTCTTCTTCTTCTGGGACCCCTATAATTTGAATGTTGGTGCATTTAATGTTGTCCCAGAGGTCTCTGAGACTGTCCTTAATTCTTTTTATTCTTTTTTCTTTATTCTGCTCTGCAGTAGTTATTTCCAGTATTTTATTTTCCAGGTCACTTATGCGTTCTTTTGCCTCAGTTAGTCTGCTATTGATTCCTTCTAGAGAATTTTTAATTTCATTTATTGTGTTGTTTATCATTGTTTGTTTGCTCCTTAGATCTTTTAGGTCGTTGTGAAACATTTCTTGTATTTTCTCCATTCTGTTTCCAAGATTTTGGATCATCTTTACTATCACTATTCTGAATTATTTTTCAGGTAGACTGCCTATTTCCTCTTCATTTGTTTGGTCTGGTGGGTTTTTACCTTGCTCCTTCATCTACTGTGTGTTTCTCTGTCTTCTCATTTTGCTTAACTTAATGTGTTTGGGGTCCCCTTTTGCAGGCTGCAGGTTCGTAATGTTTTTGGTGTCTGCCCCCAGTGGGTAAGGGTGGTTCAGTGAGTTGTATAGGCTTCCTGGTGGAGGGGACTGATACCTGTGTTCTGGTGGATGAGGTTGGATCTTGTCTTTCTGGTGGGCAGGTCCACATCTGCTGGTGTGTTTTGGGGTTTCTGTGATTTTAGGCAGCCTCTCTGCTAATGGATGGGGTTGTGTTCCTGTCATGCTAGTTGTTTGGCATAGGATATCCAGCACTGTAGCTTGCTGGTGGTTTATTGGAGCTGGGTCTTGGCGTTGAGATGGAGATCTCTGGGAGGTTTTCGCAGTTTGATATTACATGGAGCTGGGAGGTCTCTGGTGGACCAGTGTCCTGAACTTGGCTCTCTCACCTCAGAGGTTACAGGCTTGACGCCTCACCGGAGCACCAAGGCCCTGTCATCCACACAAAAAAAGAGAAAAAGGAAAAAATATATATATATATATCATTGCTCCCAAAGTCCACCTCTTCAATTTGGGATGATTTGTTGTCTATTCAGGTATTCCACAGATGCAGGGTACATCAAGTTGATTGTGGAGCTTTAATCCGCTGCTCCTGAGGCTGCTGGGAGAGATTTCCCTTCCTCCTCTTTGTTCGCACAGCTCCCGGGGTTCAGCTTTGGAATGGGCCCCGCCTCTGCGTGTAGGTTGCCTGAGGGCGTCTGTTCTTCGCTCAGACAGGACGGGGTTAAAGGAGCCGCTGATTCGGGGGCTCTGGCTCACTCAGGCCGGGGGGAGGGAGGGGTATGGATGCAGGGCGAGCCTGCGGCTGCAGAGGCCAGCGTGACATTGCACCAGCCTGAGGCGCGCCGTGCGTTCTCCCGTGGAAGTTGTCCCTTGATCACGGGACTCTGGCAGTGGCGGGCTGCACAGGCTTCCGGGAGGGGAGGTGTGGATAGTGATCTGTGCTTGCACACAGGCTTCTTGGTGGCGGCAGTAGCAGCCTTAGCATCTCATGCATATCTCTGGGGCCCGTGCTGATACCGTGGCTCGCGCCCATCTCTGGAGCTCCTTTAAGCAACGCTCTGAATCCCCTCTCCTCGTGCACCAGGAAACAAAGAGGGAAGAAAAAGTCTCTTGCCTCTTCGGCAGCTCCAGACTTTTTCCCGGACTCCCTCCCGGCTAGCCGTGGTGCACGAACCCCCTATATGCTGTGTTCACACTGCCAACCCTAGTCCTCTCCCTGTGCTCTGACCGAAGCCCAAGCCTCAGCTCCCAGCCCTGCCTGCCCCGGCGGGTGAGCAGACAAGCTTCTCGGGCTGGTGAGTGCCAGTAGGCACCAATCCTCTGTGCGGTAATCTCTCCGCTTTGCCCTCCGCACCCCTGTTGCTGCGCTCTCCTCCGTGGCTCTGAAGCTTTCCCCCTCCGCCACCCGCAGTCTCCGCCCGCGAAGGGGCTTCGCAGTGTGTGGAAACCTTTCCTCCTTCACAGCTCCCTCCCACTGGTGCAGGTCCCGTCCCTATCCTTTTGTCTCTGTTTATTCTTTTTTCTTTTGCCCTACCCAGGTACGTGGGGAGTTTCTTGCCTTTAGGGAGGTCTGAGGTCTTCTGCCAGCATTCAGTGGGTGTTCTGTAGGAGCTGTTCCACGTGTAGATATATTTCTGATGTATCTGTGGGGAGGAAGGTGATCTCCGCATCTTAGTCTTCCGCCATCTTGAAGCTCCTCCTCCTATGTTGTATTTTGACTTAATCTTTGTAAAAGATGTTAGATCTCTGTCTAGATCTGTTTTCTTCAGTAACTTTTAGCAGCTGTGTAACAAACATGTAGAGAAAGTATATAGAATGGGAAGAACAGAAGCAGGGAAACCATTCTGGAGTCTTTTGAAGTCATCAATGAACAAGAAAATGAAGGCTTGAGTAGAGGGCAATGGTGGACTTTATAAGAGGTTGTTGTATTCAGATATTTTGAAGTTTGAGTCAGTAAGCTTTCATGCGGAATAAATATGGGAACTGAGTAAAATGAACAGAAGAAAGTCAAGTTTCTATGTCTGGGCAACTGTGTGAACAGTGGGGCTGTTATTCAAAATGGAGAGCACTGGACAAATAACGTTTTCTTGTGGGGAGGTGATGTCATAGAAATCAAGATCAGTTTTGACATGTCATTTTTCAGGTTTCTATTTAAGTATCCAATTAGAAATATCAATGATGAAATTGGCCTATGAGAGACCTCAGGGGAAAATATAAATTTGGGAATTGTCAGTATGTAGGTGGTGTTTGAGGCCCAGAGACTAGGATGAATGTACCAACAGAGTGACTGCAGAAATAAAGAAAAAGAGATCCTGGAAGCCTGGATGCACCAGCATTTAGAGTTCAGCTGAAAGTCGTGAATCTAAAACTAGAGACTGAAAGACAGTTGCCAGAGCCTTAAGGAGAAATAGGAAGGGGGAGTGGGGAATATGTTTTCAAGAAGTGAACAACTGTGTCAAATTCTTTTGAATTGAGAAAAATAAAAACTGAGGACTGACCATCAGATTTGGCAGCATAAATATTTCTGGTGGCTCTCATGGGAGAAGCATTAGAGAGATGGGGATGATGTTGGAATAGGTTCAGGGGGTAATGGGAGGGGTAACAGTGCAAAGAGCTGTTTTCCCAGAGCTCTTTCAGGGAGTTCTGGGGGCAGGGGGAAGCAGGGTCAGGTATAGGAAATATTAGAGTCATTCACAGTTTTGGAACAACTGGATTAGCTCTTACTATAGAAAATACACTGAGACAAATTACCTCACATACTAACATATCATAAAGTGATACACACACACACACACACACACACACACACAAATTCTACTGCCTTCCTCTTGGTGACCCCGCCCACCCCCGAGCCCCTGCGTTATCCCATAAAGTCGTATTTCATTTGGCTCCAGAAACAAATGAATTACCAACAGGTGAATTTTATTAGATACTGCTATCCCATGGCAGCGTTTGCCACTTCCGATGGATTGTACGGACTATCATCTCTTTTGTGCTCCTCTTAACTTTATAAATCTGTTCATATATCGTCCCTTATTCTGAATGGCACTTTTTATTTATACACGCTTGTCTCTTGCTATAAAAGTATGTGGAAAGATTAAGTGGGAATATTTCTGGGACCTAAGGCCCTAATATTTGAATCCTCTCCTGAAATGGTTGTCTGCGTGCAACTTGGGACTTCTCCGGAGGGATTTATGTACAGAGGACAAAGCTATACAAAGGGATGTGTTATTACTAGTGACTGTTTTGGCTCCACAGACCCCAAAGCAGTTTTCAGTTGAGCTGAGGGTTAGAAAGTGGGCCTAAGACCTAAAACTAAAATAGATCAAGCATTATTTTTTATGCTTTCTCTCTAATTTCTCACCCATATCTTGGCCTCTGTATCTTTCAAATCTGATTCGGAAAAAAGAGAGTCTGAGAAGATCACATCAAGGGGAAAACAAACAGAAGGAAGCCAAGAGCAAAAGAGTTTTGTCTTGTGTAGGCTTTTTAAAACTACAGGGTTCTTAAAAATAAAGTCTAGTTATAGTCCTTAGACTTTACCAAGCTCAAAAGCAAACTCCTTTCCTTCTTGGAGATGGTGGGTGATGGCAGGGAAGGAGCTGTGTGCTTTCTGTTGTCAGTAGCACCATGAAACTGTGAAGTACTCAAGAGCAGAGACCAAATCCTCATTGCTTCCCCAAAAGAATAGAACTTTCTATTCTGCTGTCTATAATTTCAGCAGATTAATGATCATATACAGGCATACCTCGTTTATTTGCACTTCACTTTACTGAGCTTTGCAGATACTATGTTTTTTACAAATTGATGGTTTGTGGCAACCCTGTGTTAAGCAAGTCTATCAGCACCATTTTCCCAACAGCATTTGTTCACTTTGAGTCTCACATTTTGTTAATTCTCTCAATATTTCAAACTTTTCTGTTATTATTATATTTGTTATTGTTTGGAACAATGATCTTTGATGTTACTATTGTAATTATTTTGGCATTATATAACAAAGTATTCTTTAAGGTATATACTTTTTTTAGATATAATGCTGTTTCACACTTAGTAGACTATAGTATAGTATAAATATAACTTTATCTGCACTGAGAAACCAAAACATTCATGTGACTCATTTTATTGCAGTATCTGTTTTATTGCAGTCTGGAACTGAACCTGTAATGTCTCCAGTCTGCCTGTTCATATTTTTAATTGATTAAAATTTCAAAAAAGGTATTTACCAATTAATTATGATTATTTTCTTTACATGAAGATGTCTTATAATAATCTTTTTTGGAAATACAAGGGTAGCATTTCAGAAATATATATTGTTATCAAGATTTTATGTCAGCACTTTCAGCTGGTTCTGTACATGAATGTTTTATTAGTATTGGAAAATTGGTATTCCATTATTCTTATTAAAAGCTGCTTTCAATTAAAAAATGAAACAAAACTCTAGAGATGGGGTAAAATAAATCTTGGATTTCTTAAGTCTTTGATAGATTTCATTGTTAGTAATATCTACTTTTTATAAGTAGTTAATAGATTATTTTGACGCTATATTCAAAATTTTGGTCTTAGTATATCTTTTAAGTGTTATGAAATGCACTCATTTTAAGCACGTTTAGATGTATTTATAAACAGTAAATTCAAATGTATTTATACCAGCAATAATAATAGCATAATTTAAATCTCAGTGTTACTCTTTTTCTAACGGTTCCAACCTCTTTGCCAAATATCAAGAAACATATGTGTGCATGTGTTTATGACTTGACCACAGATGTTTAGTCTGCACATTGGCAAATGTGGATATTTATAAATAAATATTTTCAATTTGTATTTTGATGTAAAATACTGTTCCTCATCTAGGAAGTTGGAAATATGTATATAAGCCAAATATTGGAGATATATATATATTTTTTAATATAATATATATTTAAAATACACATATACCTGCACACATTATTTAGCTTACTAGTTTGCAAATTATTAAAAGATGTTCGTACCTATATTGATAAACAAAATGGCCTTTAATTTTTATTGTTATGGTGTCTTTGATTAGTTCTGATCTTGAGTTACGCACAGCATGAGTTAGGGAATATTCCATTTCTTCCTATTGATTGGAAGAGTTTATATAATATTGGAACAATCTGTTCTGTGAAAGTTTTTTAGAAGTAGACTGAAAGCCATCTGTTCCTGATGTTTTCTTTTTGGGAACATTTTTAACCAGTGCTTTATTTGCCTAGGCTCCTAATAATAGCTTTTATATCTTTGTGTATCTGTAGTAATGACCTGTCTTTCAATCCTCTTATTAGTTATACATACCTCTTTTTTTTCTCTTTTTAAATGGCAAGAAAGAAGAAATATTATTTAGTAAATGACAGTGAAATTCACATTGCATCAAAGATATGTTGCCTCAAAAGAGGGGCAAATGGGGTCAGGCTGGGTGTATGCATTATTTCCCTTGGTACCAGGCCCCATTTCCAGTAATTTAAATGAGATTATCCACAAAATTGCCAGGTGCATAAATACACACTAAGTGTGTATTATCAAGCACAAAACCAGCACAGTTCTGTCACTTATACAGGCAAAGTTTGGCATCCAGGTCTGGTGCATTGGTACCATGCAAGCCTTTAATGTTTTTCTAATTTTTATTGTTTTTTTCTACTCTGACTGGAGGATTATTTAGAAGTGTGTTGTTTATTTTCCACACTTTGGTGACTTCTAGCTGTCTTTCTGTTACTGATCTTTATTTATTATTTATTTATTACCTTAGAACGTATTCTTTATGATTTCAAAATTTATTGAATCTTGTGTTATGTTGTATGTATTGGTTATATATTGCCTTGTAGAGAATTACCTCAAAACTTGGTAGTTAAAACAGCACTTATTATTTCACAGCTTGTGTGGGTCAGGAATCTGGGCATGGTTTTACTGGGTTCTCTGGTTCTGAGTTTCTTCCAAGGCTGCAGTAATTTTAAAGCCCAAATATGAGATATTGGGCAAATATTCTAAAATTTCTTAATATTAATTTTATCATCTTTATTAATCAAATATTATCACATATATGTTTTATTAATCAACTTGGACACTTGCTACATGATCATCAGTATGTTGTGTGATTAAATAATATAACACAGTTACCCTTCATTGAGTGCAAATTATAACATGCTTAATAAATAAGCTTACTGTGAAATGAAAATGAATAACATAATAGAGGTAAATACATATTAGTTTTAATCTTCTGACTCATTTGTAGATGTAGCTTTAATGCTGAGAGATTTTTAAAGTTTCTTGCATTCAGAAAATCTGAATGCTTTTATTCTCAACATTGACTTGGTTTCCTGTCTATGCTTTCTGTCATCTACAGTAATCTACAGAGGTTGATTATGATTATATGGAAAAACAATTTTTTCCTAAATGGCCAGTGTGTTTATTTATATTTCACCATTTGTTTCTACTAAATTTTAGTAAATTATTAAGATTCATGACTTGATATAAAGCATAAAATTTGTTGTATGAAAACTTGGGCTAGAGTTGTGTCTCTACAATTTATGAAGTATATGAATATATTTTTAAAAAATGTCTTCTGAACAACTGTATATCAGTGGAAAAATAGTGATGATGATGATGATGATGATGTTCGAGGAAAACAACCATACTTGCTTCAGAGAGTTACTGTGAGAATCACTTGAATTCATATACTTGAGAAGTGCTTTGCAATGCATACATTATTGTTAGTAAATGAAGGGTAATTTATGGTACCAGTATATCTATAATATTGTAATGTTTTAGACATACTTATATAATCAGAAATACTATACTTCAGATGTCACTTACATTCTGTTTAGTTCTTCCATTATAGGAGCTTTACACAATTATGAAGCATCCCTATATAGACATATCTCTGATGACCACCAAACTTACTGAAGCAGCCAAGGTAACCTAATATTTAGGCCAAGACCCCTTTACCTGTTTTCTTCCTCTCTAGATGTCCATGTCAAAGCAGCATTTACATAATGAACATTTTATTTGTCACCAGCCTACTTAAAGTCCTTTTGCTGAGGCTGTTCTTTCTGCTGTGAAATGTTTCTCCCTTTTCTTCTTTAATCAATTCCTATATAGCTTTTACAGATCAATTTATGTCTTACCTCTCTTAAAAATTCATTCTATTAATAATTAGCTTAATAATGATAACATTCAAATATAATTATTATAATTATATAATATATATGATGTTTATATTATACATAGATACGATTATTATAGAATATGTAATCATTAGAATAAGGTAATCATTCTAAGTCACCATAATGTCTCTGTCTTCTGAAATCTATAACATTTATTTAGATACTTCTTTGTGATATTTGCTTGTATTGCTATGTAAACTTGGAATCAGTTTTTCATGTTTTTTATCTCAAAGTAAGCTAAAACTGAAAAATAGTCACAGGTCTTTTTGTGTATATGTGTGTGTGTATCCAATTACGTGTAAATTTATAGTACTACTTACTTGAATAGAATTTATTGAAAGATAGAAGACTGAACATTTTTTTTTTTGTCTACTGAGTCATTTGGACACAATCTGGATCTTTAGATATATCAAGTTTTCAGTCCCTTGTGTGGAAAAATAGCTTCAGAAAAGACAAAGTGGAGAAGACATGTATTAGTTTTTCACATAGTGGTGGCCATTCAATTGAGATAATTCATTTATGTTTAGACAGTAAAAATAAGCAGAGAATACTGTCATTTTCCAGTAATACATACTGCTTAGTTTTACATGTGTCTCCAAAAGAATGAGAAAGTTGTGAATGTTTGTCAGCAAGTATCACTATAGGTTTTGAATTGTGTAGAGTAATTTATCTTGCTGTCATTTGATGCTTTAGTTCTATGAATCTGTAAAACAATGTGTGAAAAACTAATGTGTAAAACAGACCAGGCTTGGAGTGCATTTTTCATGACCAAATACTGGATGTTTCCTTGTTAACCAGCGGAAAATATAAAACAAGCTCTAGATATTTCAGGAACAAAAATTCAGTTAAGAGGAGCCATTGGTTTTGTAACAGTCATTTCATGTCACATATTAATACTTAATATTTAGACACTGCAGGTTACTTGTTAATTGGTGTCACAAGCAGATAATCATATTTTACTGCTTTTTCATCTGTAGTATCATTTCCTCTACTACTGTCTTAGTTCTAGCTCTTAAGCATCTTTCACATGCTCTCCTGAAATAGTCTTATAAGTGGTTTCCCCCCTCTGGTTGAGCACTCCTACAATCCACATCCCACATTGCTCCAGAATCAGCTTAGAAACTGAAATCTGATCATTTTACTCCTCTGATAAGCACTTCCAATAGTGTCCTGAGCCTAGAGAATACACTTGAAACTCATTTTAATGACAGTCAAAATATCTTTATGGTATAACCTCTCGCCTCCTCTCCATTCCTGTGTCTTTGCTAGGCTTCTTTCTCCTCCACCACTAGATGAATACATATTTATAGTTTAATATTTAGTTCAAGAACCATATCTGACAAGACTTTTTTTAATCTCTCAGGGTTCCCAGATGGAAGTGACTGCTTACCACTATGTGGCCCCCTTGTACTAGGTTCACATTTTTATCCACATAATAGTGAAATATATTTATCTGTTAACCTACTCTGCACAAGTGGCCCTTTCAGAACAGGAACTATATGTTATCTATATTGAGTGTTTAGCTTTCAACAACCATCGCTCAATTGATATTCCTCATGTTATAAACCAGAACGAAAGACAAACTCAGCCTAAAATAATTTAAGTAGCAGAACTGTAGCTCTCAGCAGGATTGAAATTCAGGTCTAGGTGTACTTTGATCCAAAACTCACAGTCTTTGGAAATGCTGACATTTCAGTGTTTAGAACCTCAAAATACTAATAATTTTGAAAAAGAAAAAAATAATTAGGCACTGAGAAAATAAAGCAGGGACCTTTTTCCATTTTCCTCCCTCATTATTACAGTGCTTAGGAAGTGTATCTCTTTACACTGTTCCAGTCACAAAAACCTGTTCTCCAAGGACTCAGCTCTCAAGGATATTAATGCAAAATGCCAGGAAAAATGAAGTTCCTGCAGCCAGGCCAACCTGGTAAACGGAAAGATTTTGAAGAGAGCAATGGCTGAAAATATAATACATATACTCTACAAGAATGACTTCTGTCTCCTTTTTTGCTGTCAAACTCCCAAGACCTGGACTGTAAGGCAGCATTCACCTGCCTTCTTGCTTTGAACAATTTAAGGCTGAGGAACGATGAAAACCCACTCCTATCTCTTATCTCCTACTTATGCTTTGTACTTTGATCGATTGTTTCCAAGACAGCTTCATCAATTACTCCAGTGACCTTTTGCAATATGGCTTTGTCTCTCCCTCCAACAAGAGGTGGAGCCTATTTCTCCTTAAACCTGGCCTTGTGATTGAGTTTGGTCATCACAGTGCAGCAGAAGTGACAGCCAATCTGGGGACTAGGTTTTAAGAGATCTTATAGATTCCAGTTTGGGTCTGCCATGTGAGAAGGCTGATCCAGTCTACTGAAGGAGGAGAGACCCCAATGGGAGAGAAACAAGGTAGCTTGATGGCCAGTACTAGCTGCTAGACTTAGAATCAAAGCCATGGAGGATTGCTAGCCCAGGAGACCGTTTAGCTGAATGTAGCACATAAGTGAGCCCAGATGAAACAAACAAAAAAATCCCAGCCAAATATAAAATCATGATAAAGAATAAATTGGTATGGAACTTCCCTGGTGGTCTGGTAGTTAAGACTTTGCCTTCCAATGCAGGGGGTGTAGGTTTGATCCCTGGTTGGGGAGCTAGGATCCACATTCCTTGTGGCCAAAACACCAAAACATAAAACAGAAGCAATATTGTAACAAATTCAATAAAGACTTAAGAAAAGAATAAATTGGTAGTTTAAGCTACAGAGTTTGGGATTGGTTGTTACCCAGAAAAAGATAGCTGAAACAGCTACTTCAGTTTCAATGCCTAAGATAAATCAACGATTCTATACATAATAGATCAACGGGGGAAGATTGTGAGACATACTCTCCTAATGATGATTTTAAAACATTAACTTGTTCTCTCTCCTTGCCTTCCCATTTAGTCTTTAGGCAACCAAGCCCTTTCTCTTTCCTTCCTCTACTGTTAGAGCAGGAAAAACTATTTTGTATTTCAATGTGAAGATACTTCCTAGCCTTGGGATGAAAAGTGTATTAAAAAGGGCCGTGGATGGAGAGTAGGGATGGGTATGACTTCTCTGAGCCTGACAACCAGGATATAGAATAGAACTTTTCTTGCCTGCGCATAGACTTCACAACTTCCTTCCCCCTTAGTTTTCAACTCAAGAGACTTTGATGCTAGAACTCTAATACCTGATAACCAAATCATTTATAAACCAGACACCATTGCCCTTCACTTGATTCCTCTTTGTTTCCTTCTCTGTGCATCACTTCTCCTGAATATGAAAGTCATGTTTTGCTGGCTGTCCACAGTACTGAGCCACGCAGTGTAAGTCCGTTAGTCCTCACGTCAACCATGGTTAACGCTTGGTAGACAACAGCAGTCAAACCACTCAAGCGGGGAAGGTGGAGGAGTAGGGAAGGGGAATGACATTTGTTACCTTTTCACATACATTGTTACAACTATATTTATTAAAGCTTTACAATGGAAAACACCGAGGCCAAGAAGTACTTTCTTAGATGTTGCCAGCTAGTACTTCTTAAGTGTGAGGATCAAAACAAGTGTTTTATTCTAAAACATTGTTGGAACCTCAGGCAGCATTTGGAGGATGGAAGGAATGAAAAGTGCCCATGGAACTGACAAAGTATCTTGAGACTGAAAAATGAGGCAAGCAGCTCCATCTAATCAATGGATCCGTTTGTTATAGAGTAACTCACAGGGCGGCATTGGGCAGAACAACGACCTGGAACTATATTCCATGAGTATCTATGTTAGAGTGTATGTAGTTACAGTGGAAGCTATTGCATGTCCCTGATTCCTCTTCAGAACCAAAACACTCATGTCTACGTCTACCAACAGTGTTGGCTGTAGATGTCTTACAGCTTGTAGATAGCTTATATCTCTGTGGCAGTGCCTTTGGCCATAAGAAGCTGCTTTACCCGAGATCAGACTCCTTCCCTGAGGGCAGCCTATAACTAGTGAATGATCAGTGTTGAAGGACAAAGGCCCACTGCTCCTTCCTCTATTCAGCACAACTCTCAAGGGTCATCCTGACTCTAGAGTTCCCACCATATTGGATTTCAACCTTTCCATCTGCCCAAACAGATTGGCGCTTTCCATCCACTTTGGAAAGTTCTCAGCCATTCCTTTTTTTGAGTATCTTTCTCTTCTGTTTTGTCAATTTTTTCCCCCTTTGAAAATCCATTATATCAGATTGTACTATGGTCATCATGTATATGACTGTTTTTCTTTTATTTTCTTTTACTTTTTTTTCCACCAAAATAATTATTGGCTCACAGTATTTACCAAGACATCCATACTTTTACTTTCCAAAAGATTATTCACCAAAAATTATGTGTTCTCCATAGCCAATTCCCTAGAGCCAATTCCCAATTATTACAGCAAATTAAACAAAAATTATTGATTGTAATTTTCAACTGTAAATCCTTGTTCCTTGAAATATTACTAATGAAAAGTCTTTGAGATTTGGATCCAGAGAGGATTTTCCTTGATTATGTCAGGTGCCTAAGAGAAATTGTAACTTGAGATCACTTTAAAATATAAAGCATTGGCTTTGAGTACTATGGGCCACTTGGACAGGCTGATTTCTGCTCCCATTCAAAACTAAAACGAGTATGTCAAGAGGTCTCAGAAGAGACATATTTTCCTTTTCTGTTCCTCCTAGAGCCAGAGATGGACACTGAGTTTCTCCCATCATACATCTGTGGGAATAGAGAGTGATTCTAATTCCCCCATTGAATGATCTGGGGGTCTGATTCATGATTGGGGGGCGGGGTCTTGGCTTTGTGTGCTGGTCACCAACCCCAGCTCAGCCTCAGGTTTTGTCTCCTGTTGCTCAGAGAGAACTAAACATGCAAGTCTTATAAATATATTTCACATGTCTGTTCATATGTGTCTTTCCTCATAATGAGCCCCTTGAGAACAAGGGCCAAGTCTTATTCACTTTATGTTTTAAGGGTTCAGTGTCAGCATGCATTTAATATGTTTACTGAATTGGAATAAATTATATTTTGATACAGCTTGACTTCTCAGGGGAGAACTTTTAACTTTCACCAGGGCAGATTTTGTTATTCCCTTTTGACACCAGTAATATTGTAGGCGTTTGTCCATTGTAACATTTTAGATATGTCATTATAATTTTTTTTTAAATGTGTACTTCCTCCACAGGATTATGATATTTCTGAGGGAAGGAAATGTGTCATTTTTATATCTCCCTTAACACAATGTTTGACACACTATGAGATTTCAAAATTATCCATTAAATATAAGAAAAAGGAGCTAAGGAAAAGTGATTCAAGAGAGTGGTAGAGTAATAGTCTCCACAACTACCCCACATGTACTTCATCATGAAATATTTTTATGTTACTCTGACTCACATAAAGGCTGACCTTTAAGAGGTTTAGGTCTCTGAATACTCCAATTCCATGCCTTAGCCTGGTCAACAAAATAAATATTTGACTTACTATCACTCAAAAGTCTACTAATTGTAAGCCAGCCAAAGGGCCTATACTCCGATTATTTAGTAGTTAAAATTTTCCAAATACAATTCCTCCATCTCAAAATGAGCAACAGTGAATGTTACATGTTTAAACGACCAAGTCATGAGATTGAACAGGACTGGAGTTCCTGAAACACTAGTTGGAGGAAAGAAACCTGCTCATCAGAAACACGCACAGTATGACTGGAAAAGCTTACTTCAGTCAGGTGGGAACAATTTTGTAATTGGAGTTTGTTACAGCAGCTTGTTTGTTAGTACCTTACCTAATATAACTGATGATTAACTTTTAATAACTAATACCTACAGATTCTCCTATTTAGGTAAATTGTTCATGCAAGCTGACATGGCAATAATAAAAGTAAAATACATTTTAATGGATAAGATAGAAATTATAAAAATAACAATAAATACATATTCAAGTAAATTTTATATCACTTTCTAACATCTAAAATTTACCTTTTGAAATATTAGTTTTATTGAGGTAATTACATCTGGAAGAGTGTTTTGTCTAAAATTCTATAAAATAAGACAAGATTAATATTTAATCAAAATAAATCCATGTCCTCTGACTCCTAAATAGGACCCAAGAAAAATGTTAGCCTTGAGGCTAATGCTTTCATTTATGATTGATGCTCTTTCTGAGAAAAATAAAATACCTCTTGGCAGGCTTGTATACTTTCTTGTTTCTTTAAGATTAATTTATATACAATGCATGTCAGTTTGAAAGACTGATTCTTTGCAAAGGTAATTAACAGAGGAAATTGTTGAGTAAGAATTGTAATTGCTTTTGTGTTCTTGCTTATTTTTTAGTCGAGATGAAAAACTCAAATGTTAGATAATGAATGTGTGTTACTAGCATCTAATTCTCAGGTGAATTTAGCTAAAGAGATTGATGTTAATGACTTCCTCTGAAGATTAATTGTTTCAGGATAGATAAATGAGTATTTTAAAACTCTCTTCCTCACTTTACTTTTGCCATTTATGGTTGTAGTAGGTTCACATTTTGTTACATGCTTGAAGATGCCATTTATTAATCAAAGCCTCAACAAAAACAGGGCTGAGATACGTTTACTTGCTTGAAACAAATGTGGTTATTTATTTTTTTTCCTATGCTAGCCAGGTCCACATCTGCACTTAAACTAGTATCCAACATTTTGGCAAGTGTTCTATTACTAAAGTACAAGCCACAGTATGTCACTCTTGTTTTTGAAGTCAGTGATCTAGTTGAATGTCACCTAAGGGGACACCAGAGGCATAGTGCTGCCTTTCACCAGAGAAACATTGCATTTTGAAAATGGTTTCTCAAGCCAGCATTCACTTTTATTTCCTGTATAAAATTATTATTTATGCTTTTCTTTTAATATTTAATAACTGCAGTAGTTACAGGTAATAGTACTTTGTAAATATTAACAGATCCTATATTAGATAATAGAATTGTATTTTCCATTAAGCAGAACTGCATGAGAAATTGACATCATCCCTGGCAACTGACCACATATTAAATCAATGTCAAGAGATGAAAAACTGATTACTAACCATTTCTTGTGCTCAAGTCATTCATTTTATTTATTAATATGTAATTATCAATAAATGCATATTTACTAGTTTGTGTTGGTATGAAAGATAATCACATGTATTTATATTTAGTATATTTTAATATTATATATATATACACACATAATATATTGGTGAGAAATCAAGATTGTTGGAATGATTCAATTGTTATTAAAACTTTATCCATGATTTGAATTTTAAAATAGACTCTGAAAAAAATTGTTATTTATTTAGCATGATGTCTAATAGAAAATGGTAGAATAGAAGGCAGCTTGCTAGTTAAATAGATTATTTTCAATATTGGTGGCGCTAAGCATTTCTTCTGTAAGTTAAATCTATAAAGACTTTTCTAAAAAGTCAAATTTAAGTGAAATTATATAATAACAAAAGTGAACTTACATTTATATGATACGTATTTAAGATTACATGACATAAAGCTGTTTCTGAAATTATAACATTTTATGGAAGGTTCAGGTGTGACTGATAAGGACAAGTGCCATCTCAATGGATTCTTTTTAAGTCTATATAGGAAGATAGAAAATTAGTTTGACTATCAACATTATCGATATTGGTTCTCCAAAAATATTAGTACATTCGTCAATTCGTAATTTATTAGAAAACATGTTCATAGTGGCAACTATGTTCTAGACATCTAACTACATATCCTATAACCATATTATGCTTTAATATTCTATATATTAATTATTTCATGTAGTCCATAAAAATGACTGAGTACTTATGATGTTAAATTCAAACGTGGAACACAATATTGTCCTCCAGGGATATTCATTCACTTTTCATTTGAACTAATTAAACACCTACAGTATAACAGGACCCTGCTTATTTGCTCATATTACCAATATAAGGATGATTATGATGATAACTATAATGATTATGAAAAAATAACATTTACTAAGTGTAGATTCTAACTGAAGTAACATTAATCTCATTCTAATAGAACAATCCAATGAGGTGTTTACTTTTTCTTTTTTTTTGTAGTCAGACTCAGACAATTTATTTTACTGAGTTTAGATTCAAGTTCAACTAAGCATTCTAGCAGGTAACAAGATTCAAACATCAGAGAAACATCTCTTCAAATCACAAGAAAGCAAGCTCACACAGAGTCTATGGGCCACCAGATGAACTTTCATTTTATTCTCAACACCCATCCATGTGGAGTGTGGCAACGTGAGGTTGCCAAATATAGAAAGTAATACGACACGACACAATACCCCAAAGATAATTATTCTTTAAATGGAAAACATAATTTAAATTAAAAAATTTAAAGATGCTCCCTTAGTTTGTACAATTCCTAAGTGTAAAATATAATCTTTGTAACAGAAAAAAGAATTCTCCAAAAATATGGAACGCTTCACAATTATTATACCTATTTTATACATGAGGGAAGTAGAGATTTAGAGAATTTTAAGTACTTTTCCTGATATCACCTAGGTACAAATTGGCTGATAGGGATTCAGCTCATGACAGTCCGATGAGGGGGCATCTTAAATACTGAGCAAAAAGGAATCCACAATGTCACAATCTAGTGGTGGGACCAGCTACATACACATAAATTATCATACTTATGATCACATTTCAGAAACAGTGGTGGAGGCCAGAAAACTGGGACAGTGGGGAAAGTTTCATAATGGGGAGGGAATATTTCCAAAAAGCCAAGAATTAGCAAAACTTAAAAAATCAAATGATCCAGAGTGAAAAGAGTCTTAGATAAATATTTCCAGTATATGAGGACAGATAAGCAGTCTCTTCAAGTGTGGCAATGAGGGCACTATTAGTAATAATATAGAAATCAGTTTTAGTAGAGGAAGAGAAAAATACCAGGTATGTATGAAATTAATGAATGATTGAAAGATGAGAAAGTAATGCTATTAGGCATATAGAGTTATTTCAAAACCATTGTGTAGAATGAGAAAAATATGACATGCACTTAAGAGAGATGTGAGTTGATGTTCTAGTATGATATTATTTTAATATGTTCATAAGAAGCTTTTCAAGCCCCAAATCTGGGGTTAGTCCTTGATTATTCCTCCTTCTTTACTCTGTGAATTTAATTTTATAGAGTATTTCAAGCCTATCACCTTTCACTTAATATAGCAATAACCTTCTCATCCCCCACTCCCTGTTTGTACAGCTTTATTTCTACGCTGGAGCTAAAGTGACTTTATAAAGAAAAAAAAAAAAGTGAGACCATGTTTCTCCATTGCTGAAAGCCATTATAAACCTTCTTTCTCACTGTAGAAATCCATGCCAAACTCCTGACCATATCAGTCCTACATTACTCCTTCAATTTAATTTTGTACCATATGCCATTGACTCTCAGCTTTTTAAGATTCTAAAATATCCCAAGCTGTTCACTAACTTCAGGTCTTTGCACATGATCTTTCCTCTACCTGTAATCTTGTGCCCCATGCTCTTCTCATGGCTGGTTTCTCATCCATCAAGTCAGCATAAATACTACTTTCTTCATGGCACCTTCCCTGACACTCAGTTAGGTCTCTCTTGTTATTCTGCATCTTAGCAGTCCTGTTTGCTTCTTTCATAGCCTTTCACATTTTATGATGTTTACTTGTGCATTGTCTTAATTTCCAGTTTTATGATGGCAGACATCCAGCTTCATTTGATGACACATCCAGCACCAAGCAGTCTTTCTGTCACATGGTTGGTGCTCAATTTATACTTCTTTAACAAATGTATAAATGATCGAGTGAATAAATGAGCCAATGGCTTGAAGATATTAAATAAAAGAAAATAAATATTGCTGTAAATTAACTTCAGGAGTCTCAGGAGTTGTATGTAATTTATCTGTCTGGAAAGTGCATTGTTGGTACATTCGAAATTATGTTTCCTGTTCATGTTGCCTGAGACAGGAGTGGCATGAGGCCTTTCTTTGTCACCAGCAATTTAGATCTAGACTGATAGCCAAGCTTTAGAGGATAACATGGTATAGTAATATTAGAAGATTTTAAAAGCCACTGGAAACCTATTCATTTTGTAATCAATAAAAAAGTAGTCCTTTTAAAAAAGACTTTTCTTTGCATATTTCTAGCCATATAAATAGTTGAATTAGGAACGTTAGAAATGTATGCTTATCTAGTCCAAAGAATACAGCAATGGTGTGCTCTCGTATAGCTAGGATCATTTTTTTTCAAAGTTTCCTTAAATCAGGTAAAATTTTGATTTCTTAACACATTAAAATTTTCATAAATTAGAAAGTTTTTTGCATGAATCACCTAAATAATCTCCTTTGCTGTAATTTAAACCAGTTTTCTACTACAACAAAAGATTTTAAAAATCCCGCTAAAAAAATAAACGGGTAGATTTTCAGAAAAAAATATATCTTAAAACATTCACAAAGTATTAAGGATTTAAAAGGTGAAACCCCTAGTTTCCCATTCTCTGTTCCAAAAGGCAGCCAAACTATTTTTACCCTTTCAGAGGTAAAAGCATTTAAAAGGATGCTTACTTTGTTGATAATGTTTTAATGACCCATGAGTGGAAGTTTCAGGAATGTAGAAAATGTGGGGTCTGAAATACTGTCATGTGGTCCATTTATTTGATATATGCATAAAGGATACTTAAAGTTTATTTCCTGTTGACATGAAAATAGAAACAGAAAAAGTTCTTTTCGTGTTTGTAAGCACATTCACCAATATATACGCATCATCCAACATTTAGACAAACTACTTCTCTCACACAAAAATGTTTTAGAGGAAAAGAAGGAAGCAAACAAAAAAATGGCAATTTTCCTAGTGACAATCTCTATAAGCCTATTATATACACATGAACATGGGTAATATTTGTGTGAATATAAACAAGAATTCGATGCGAAACATACAAACACGCAGTTCAGTTTTATAATTAAGTGAATGATTATTTTTAGATGACAAATTAATAAACAACCAGAATTATGTTTTGTGGGATTGTCACTTGTATTAAGAGGTCACCCAGTGAAAGCTGGGATAATGAGACATATAAACATAGAAGCAGCAGACATGCAATTAGTGCCAGCATGAAAAGTCAGAGTTTGACATTACAGAGTTTGGATAATAAATTTATTTTTCCTCATAAAGCCTACATGCACAGTGAAGTCAAAAAGCCTTTAAAAATGGCTGTAATTTTGTCTAGTTAAGGAAAAATAATGATTCAATTCACCGAAGGGTGTGTTATACTATTCCCAGTCATTATTATATTTATTTTGATCATTACAATCTTGAAATTGTTTCATCACACAAACATTAAAGTAGAATCAAAAGTGTGTATAATGCTGATGAAATTATTCTAAAAGTCAAATATATACATTGAGTATCTTCCTGGATTAATTTATTTTTCTCTTCTTTTAAATACTAATAATGATTTTGATCAAAGAAATGCTCAGAATATATTCAAGTAAAAAATGTGTTTTATGAAGACAAGCAATTACAGATACTCTATATTTCTGAAAAATATAAAAGATTCATATTTGTGACACGTTAATATGCTTCTAGAAACTAAATCAGGAGTTTCCAATTTTTTTGGCATTTCAACATCTTCCATGGCAATATGTAATCTACCAATCCTCTAAAGATATTAAAAATAATTTGATTATTCTTAGGTATAAATATTTTATTTAGAATACAAAATATTTTCATTGTTGGTTACTATTTTATTAAATTATATATAATTCATTCAGTTGAATTAAATGCATAAATTGTTAGTCATAGAAAACCAAACTTGGACTTTGTTTCATTTAATAACAATGGTGTGTGATAATTAAATGTTTAAGAAAATTATAATTTGTTTCTAAATTAATTTTTAATTGACATTTTGTGTCATGCTTGACTTCGGGACCAAAGGGATATTGAAAGATAGGAGGAAATTTTATTATGCTTGTTTGAGGAGGTCATTGAGAAGACATGGCACAGGTTGACCCTCAAGCTGGATGGGGCAATCTGAGGCTCGTCACCCATCTCCTGTCCTGGGAATGTACATTCTGCCCACCATTCCTACACTAGGAGCTGTTCCAAGGACACATTCTTGAGAGAGCAAGGTGGTGTTGAGACAATCTGGATGGTTGATGTGACTGAACCCAGTTAAAGCCTCTATATAAAATTTTAAGATTGTTGTGGGCAGTTGCAAAGATCTACTCATCCAGCAGACACACATATAAGTTCCCCTGTTTATTAAACCTGCCACCTACCAGTCTAGGGTGACCTCCTCTTTCTTTTGTCTCTCCTTGCCTTCCGTGTAAGGGGCCCAGTTTCAGAATTTACCTCAGGAACTCCTACAGTTGTGAACCAATGATGTTTTAAAACATCAGACAAAGACTGATTTCATTCTCTAATATTCATAATTGCATTTTCATTAAAAAAAATCAAATGCTTTATGTTAATATTTTGTATTCTAAGTAAAATAAGTTCCAGTTTATTTTAATATTTAAAAAGCCAAATTGGTTTTAATCATCACGGTATTTACTCTTTTAAGCACTTGCTTATTATAGTATTGAAAAACCTTGAAGTTCTGGGTTTTTTAAAAATCAAATGTCAGTAGATGAAAGTATCTCAAGATTATTTGGAGAAAAAGTTTCAGAATTATTATCATTTTACTTTCCTCAATGTATTATGTTACGATAGAGTTTCCTATTTTTTTAATCAATTATAATAATGACTAAGAATTTTGAGAATAAAAAAATTAAAGATTTTTTTCAAGATCTTCATTTAAGTTTATCTTACAATCAGAAATGTAACAATCATAAGCATACATCTTAATACATTTTTAAAAGTCAAGCATACTCAGGTAGCCAACATTTGGAGCAAGAAACAGAATATATTAGGAATAAACAAACCTCTCTTACTCCCTTCCGTTTATAGTCTATCCAATGTTAAACCAACTTTGCTTTCCTAGTGTAACTGCAGTTTAGTTATGGTGGGGGTTTTGTTGTTGTTTGTTTTTGTATATGCTGCTGGATGCAATTTCCTTAACTCCTGCGTAAAATGATTGAATCTTGTGTTCCTGAGTGAGATTGGCTTTGATATTTCCTTTTCTCATACTTTTTGTTCAGTTCCAGGGCTAAGATTTTTCTAGTCTCATAAACTGAGTTAGGGAACAGATTCCATTCTGCTGTCCTCTGAAAGTGTTTAAGATTAGAATTGTATGTTTTCAAAATTTATTCTAATTTGCTAGTGAAACATCTGGCATAGGTGTTTTCATTTATTTCCCCATTGTATTGTGGATAATTTAAAACATAACAAAATCTACCAGTCTTTTGAGACAGAGCAGGACCCTATAGTCCTTTCCCCCATATTCTTTGCCTGTCTTTTGTCTGTAAAAAAAACTTTAGTCAAAGAATAAATTTAATCAGAGAAGTGAGAAAATGCAGAAAAAAAGAAAAACAGTCAAGTAAGAGAAAATAATAACAGTTTAGCCATTAAACAAAATCACGGACCTTTAGTTCCTCCTCAAACGCTATAGGTAATATTCTGAGCCATGTCCTGTGAGCTGTTTTGCAGACTGAAACCCCCGCCAGGTGGAAGAGGTTAACTGTCTGCTGCCCACAAGCATGGAGACCCCAGACTAGTTGGAACCTAAAGTTTGATGATCTTGACTCTTGATTACCTCACCACCAGCCTATCAGAAGAATGTCCATGAGTGGATCACATACCCCCAACCCCCCTCCCTCACCCTGTCTTTAAAAACTTTTCCCTGAAAGCCTTCGGGGAATTTGGGTCTTTTAAGCACTAGCTGTCCTGGCCTCCTTGCTTGATGCCCTTCAGTGAACACTGCACTTTGCTTCACCAGAACCCAGTGTCAGTAGATTGGCTTTACAGCTCGTGGGCAAGCGGACCCAAGTTTTGTTCGGTAACATCTTCAGGTGAGAGCAGTTGACATACCACGGTTTGGAATCATTAGCCTGGATCAGAATCACCTGAAGGACTTGTTAAGTCCCAGAGTAATGGGCCTCACGTGCAGAGCCTCAGATTCAAAATAAATAGGTTGGGGGTGGAGCGTTTGCTCTTCTAACAAGTTCTGGAGGGAGGAAGGTGCTGCCGGTGCAAGGGCCACGCTTGGAGAAGAGCGGAACAAGAGAGGTTAGTGCTTATAAAGATTTCTATATTATCCAACTTCAGCTACTAGCAACCTAGGACCAATCTTGCTTTATGTATATCCCTACCCCGTCCTCCTCAGGAAATTGTTTTGAAATGAATATCAGAAATTGTTATTTTGTTTGTAATATATCAGTACTTATCTCTAAAATATAAGAACGTTATTTTCTTCATTGTTTTATGTTAATATGTAGAAATGCGATTGATTTTTATGTGTTTATATTGTATTGTGTGACCTCACAGAGCTCGCTTGGTTTTTTCTTTTGGTGATTACTTGGTTTGGTCTACATAGATAATCATGGACACCTGCAAAGAGAGAGTTTTATTTTTTCCTTTGCTATCTTTGTGCCTTTTATGTCTTTTTTTTGCCTATTGTAGTAGCTGGAACTTCCTGTAGTGAGGAGAATGAGAGTAGTGAGAGCGCGTCCTTGCCTTGTTTCCAGTTTTAGAGAGAAAGCTTTGTGTCTTTTGCTATTAAGTAGGATGATGGTTTTAGAGGTTTTTTTGTTTTTTGTAGATTTTCTTTATCAAGTTGAGGTAATTCCTCTGTAACTTTCTGAGAGTTTTTATCGTGTTGGATTTTCTCAAATAATTTTCTTTAGCATGTTGGAATCATGGATTTAATTTGATTTTCAAATGTTAAATCAACTTTGCATAGTGTTTTTTTGCAGAGGGGTCGGTTTGTCTTTTTGTACTGTCTTTGGTGTCAGGATAATACTGGTCTCATAAAATAAGTTGGGAAAACTGCAAAGGAACCTTCAAATTTGGCCATGGAATGGTAATTAGTGACCGGAGAGCAATGTAAATGATTGTAACAAAACTTTCACTAAGCTTTGGAGTTAACATGAGGTTGAATATTGTCAATGTCAGTATTATGAAAATTATTTTTGTTAAAATGAGCCTAGGGCTTCCCTGGTGGCGCAGTGGTTGGGAGTCTGCCTGCCGATGCAGGGGACGCGGGTTCGTGCCCGGTCCGGGAGGGTCCCGCGTGCCGCGGAGCGGCTGGGCCCCTGGGCCATGGCCGCTGGGCCTGCGCGTCCGGAGCCTGTGCTCCGCGGCGGGAGAGGCCGCGGCAGTGAGAGGCCGGCGTACCGCAAAAAAAAAAAGAACCTAAGCTGGGACTGAGTGAGAGATTTTAGTAAATATAAGTGAGTTTGTATTGAAGAGAAGCAGCTAGTAAAGATGGAGACTGTGGAGTAACCCAGATTAAAGACAAGCACCTGGGAGTACTAAGTGGAAAAGAACCAGATTTGTAGGTAGAAAGATGTTTGTGGTTTTTTTTATTGGTGTTGTGGGTTTGGCTCACGCTGGCTCAGCAGGGCCCACTGTTAAAATTTCATGAAGTTTGCAAGACAGTTGACTTCACGTTGGTAGCTTAAAATTAACCAGAGTAGGAGTATTTACACTATGGAAATTGGAAAATAGTACAAATCAGGATTTGAACTTCCCATCACTGCCAGAGCCTGTTTTAAATATTTCCCAACATATCTCTGATTAGAAGACTCAACTGATGGAAACACTATCAAATTAGATAAAACATTTAATATGAAGTTTACAATTGTAATTGTCTCTATATGATGGTAAACAAGTCTGTAAAATTTCACCTTTAAAAGCAGCAAACTGATGTGTATGTACCAAACACATGCCAACTAAGTACTGGGAGGCTTGGGGAGCTAGTATAAATTTTAGTAACATTTAGATATGTGGTTTAGGATTTGATTTCTTTGTGAAAGCATCATAAGGAAACAGAGCTATATGTATATTTTTAAATGCAAAAACTGTGTTAGATGATGCAAAAATTGGCTATATGATTGATGCCAGTACTGCAAGTCAAGAGCCTAGATAAAATTGTTTAATACAAGGTAAGAAAGGAAAGCAAATGTTGTATTTCTAAATAAAAATATTTTATGTAATGTTATTTAAGATAGTTGTATATAATTGTGCTAACAATTATCAGGTTTTTATTTCATAAGTTCCTCAGTGTTCAAATATTCAAACTGATGCAAAGACTTTTAAAAAAAAATTTAGATTTGGAAAATAAAGTATCACATTATTTTCAAGTTTCCTTTATAATTAGGAATGCATGCTGTACATTGTACATGCATGTACATACATTGTACATGCATGCTGTACAATACATGCTGTATTGTACAAAAAGGATCATGAATAAATTGTATTTTTAAACCTGATAATTTTTTGCAAAATCGAAATATAAACCTTTGCTGGTTAAAGCATGAAGTTAGATTCTCAGACTTCCTGTAAATATTAATATGGTGATAGATTGATAGTTACCATAAATGCCATGGAAACATTGTTCATTTTGTTTGTAACAATTTGGAATCTTGGTTATTTGGTAGAATATTTGGGTGAAGTAAAATGTGAAAGATGGAGAAGTACATTTTTGTTTGTACCTTCTAATCTTAGAAAAACAGAAACACATAAATGTATTATTTCTACTAAGCATGGCAGTACATATGGATGGTGGTAGAAATTGCATGTAGCATTCACTAGATACTGTCTTAACGACATATTTTCTGCAAATTGTTTCTATTACAAAGCATTTAAAATAAAATTCCATTTTGGGTTGGCTTGATTCAATCTATATTGATAATATCAAATCTGTGGAGCAATATAATGAACTCATGTAGCCAGTAGTTAGAGTGTTTTCTAAATGCCTTCAGTTTCTTTTTGTTAGTGCAGTGACCTGAGTTGTTTGACATCACTCTGTATGTTTTTTTCTAAATAATATAAATTACCATTTAAAATAGACTGAGATATAATCAATCAGATTTAAAGAGCTGTTTCCTTAGCCTTCAGCCATTATCCTCCAGGCAATATGCAAATGTTCAGCTGGCAAAAAGGTGAGCGTTCTATCACTAACAATATTTTTTAGTATTTCAGCCACTCCAGAGATGATTAAAAAATCAAACTTCAGCTGAAATAGCTTTTTTTAGCTAACACTTTAAAAAACAATATGCTACAGGCGGAGCATATATTTCATAATCGAAAGTAGAAGGGTAATTTATTAATGAATTTTCTTATACAGTTAGCAATTTATATGGATCAACAGAATTCCTTATCCGTCTGCAATGAATTTTGTGATGCTCAGGTTCCCTAGTAGGATGGCCCAAAGGATGCTATAGCCAAAACATTTTTTCCATATGTGCTAACTGATCAAAATCTGTAGAACTTTTTGCTTTCTCCTTAACCCTATCAATAAATCCTAAATACCTATCCCCTTATTTTAATATCTCTACCTTGATCATACTAGTTCTTTACAGGCAAAGATTCTTCCAAATGACAATCCATCCTCAATCCAAGTGACAAAAAGCAATGTTAAGAAAAATATCTCCTTTACCAAAATATTTAAGAACTTGAAATACTTAAGAACCCATAATAATTAAGAAGGTAAAACCTACGGGTTAAACTGGTGCTCATGATATCAGACCCCACAAATCAACCCCCAAACTTAAATGATGATCAAGCACCACCAAAAAGACCCCACAACCACCCCCGACCTCCACGTCTGCTCATCCCTCAAACTGTGCAGCTGCTTTGAATTTGCTGCCCGACTGTCCATTTGACATCTTGCTGGCTTAAGATGTATGTTCTTAGAGAAGGGAATTGGTAGCATTTCCTTCTAGCCCCAACATAGAATAGGGTTTCTGGGGTCTTTATATCTTTCCTTGCTCTAATTTAGTTTTCTCTTTTTCCCATTGGTCAAATTGAATGTTAGAATTTCAGTGATCTTTTAGCCCTCTTATCTCTTTCATCTCGGTGGCTTCAGTACACAGACCAGCAGAGAGTGGGTCCAGTATACATCATCCTTTATCATATGCTCCTGTCATAAAAATCTATTTTCATGAATTACAAAATAAATTATTAAAAGAGAAAATATGAAAAAAAACACAGAGGAAAGGAAATAAAAACAAAAAGTTCTCTTAAAAATCACAAGCAAGTTCCTGAAATATATTTATTTCATGAATTGCTGGATCAAAGGATACGGGTAATTTAGAGTGTTCAAACTATATTTCGAACTTAAACTCCAGGAAGTGTATGCAATTTTGGACTCCCATTCTTAGTGTATGAGAACTTGTAGTACTATACTTCTATATCATAAATTGCATGGTGTAAAACCACGTTTACTTGTTTTTTAGTTTATGAAATGTATTTCTGGTAGGTTAAATAATGGCCCCCCCGAAGATGTCCACATCCGAATCCCCAGAACCTGTGAATTTGTTACCTTACATGGTAAACAGACCTTGCAGTGATTACAGTAAGGCTCTTGCGATGGAAAAAATGTCCTGGATTATCCCAGTGGGTCTAAATATAATCACAGGGGCTCTCACAAAGAGTAGGCAGGAGGGTCACAGACACAGAAAGCAATATGATTTCTTCTCACAGGAAGCAGAGAGGCGGAGAAGAGATGTAAGGATAGAAGCAGAGGTCAGATAAAAGAGAAGATGCTATCCCTCTGGCTTTAAAGATGGAGGAAGGGTATGCAAACCAAGGAATGTGGACAGCCTCTTGAAGCTGAAAAAGTGGAGGAAATGGTATTTCCTCTAGAGAATCTAGAAAGGAAAGGAGGCCTGCTAACCCCTTGATTTTTAGCCCTGAAACTGATTTTGGACTTCTGACCTCCATAGCTAAAAGATAAAATTGCTTTGTCTTAAGCTGCCGAGTTTGTGGTAATTAGTTTTAACAGACATAGGAAATTAATACAGTATCATACACACAAAAGTGTATACATACAGTTTGAGGGAAAACAACACCATTTACCTATCACCTGATTAAGAAATAGTATATTACCAATATTCTACTTGAACTTCTCATTAGCCCTTCTCTACCTAGAAATTAACACTTCTCTAAGTTTTGTTATTCATTCTTCTTGTAATTTTAGCATACATGCTTAGATATAGGCATACCTTGTTTTATTGCACTCTGCTGTATTGTACTTCATAGGTATTGGAATTTTTACAAACTGGTTTGTGGCAACCCTGTGAAGCAACTCTGCACCATTTTTCCCACAGCGTTTGCTCACTTGGTGTCTCTGGGTCACATTTTGATAATTCTCACAAACTTTTTCAAACATTTTCATTATTATATTTTTTATGGTAATTTGTGATAATGATCTTTGATGTTACTACTGTAATTGTTGTAGGGTCCCACAAGGCAAAGTCATATAAGACAGCAAACTTAATTGCTAAATGCTGTGTGTGTTCTGACAGTTGCACTGACCTACTGTCTCATGTCTCTCTCCCTTGGGTCTCCCTATTACCTGAGACACACAGTATTGAAATTAGGCCAGTTAATAACAGTACAACGGTCACTAGGTGTTCAAGTGAAAAGAGTCACACATCTCTCACTTTAAATCAAAAGCTAGAAATGGTTAAGCTTAGTGAGGAAGGCATATTGAAAGCCGAGACGGGTCTAAAGCTAGGCCTCTTTCACGTATAAAAATTTCTCATTTTTAATGCAATCAGAGTTTTAAATCTTCATGTTTAATCCTGGAGTGAACTTTTATATATGTTGTGATGAATAGATACAATTTGTTTTTTTTTAATGGGAAAAGCCATATAAACCATGAAGCTAATTTCATTGGAGTACTTGATTTTTACCCAGTTATCTGTAAAGACACCCAAGATCCCAAATATGCTCTGAATATTTTCTTGGCTCTTATTCTGTGCCACTACTGTCTGTCTACCCCTGCACAGCTTCTGAACTGTCTTAAACAGTAGGGCTTTATTACAGCCTTGATATCTGGTAGGGCAAGTGCCGCACTTGTTCAAAATTATCCTGGCTCTTGTTTTTGGCCCATTCACTTGAAAGTAACATTAAAATTAGATCTTCAATTTACACACTCACACACTGGAATTATATTGATTAAGTGGAACAACTCAGGGAGACGTGAAAATTTTGACTGAATTCTGCCATGAGTCTGGCATATCTCTTGATTTTTGATAACTTTTCTTCAATTAAATGGCAAACGCATTGTTTTCTGTTTCTGCCTTAGGTTTATTTTAGTATGTATTTGTTAGCTACAGATGTATCTTTTGGAAAAAAATTTCCTAAGTTACAGCCACAAATACCCAGAAATACAGTTGATTATTAATCATGTATAATCAAGAACCTTGATAATCATTACTAATTTTATTGTTTTGCTTATACACTTTAGTCTTTTTAGTAGTAACTACATTTAAAGTACTTGTGTGAAGAATAAATTTTGCTTTTACCTTTATGTTGGTAAATAGTCTATTCCATTTTGGGGGAGAAGTTCTTATTTCTCTGGCAAGTTTCTCCATAATTAATAGCAATTGGCAATTTGGGCGTCAGATTGATTGCAATTGGAATGCTTCCAATGCCTCTCCACCTAGAATAATATTTTGAATAAATTTATGTAGACATGCTTTTCCTTGTAAACAATGTTTTCTCTCCTTTCGGTTATGACAGTGTTCTTTAATGCATAAATGATGAATTTAACTTTTTTTCCCCTGCAACCAAGATAACTGGTATTTGCTTGTAAGCTGTTATGTGATGAATTTAGATTTTCTAATGTTGAATCATTCTTGAATTCTTCAAAGAAAATAAGTATTTTCATATATATAATTTCATATATATAGATTAACTCAGTTTACTAATATTTTGTTAAGAAATTTTGCATCTACTTTAATATGTGAGATCAGACTCTAATTTTTTTCTTTAGATGATTATTGTCTGGGCTTAGAGTTCAGGATATATTGACATTAATGGCATAAAATAAGCTGCCATATATTCCTTTTCCCCCTTTCTCTAATAACTTTTTTTAAAATTATTTTTTAATTTATTTTTTCTATACAGCAGGTTCTCATTAGTTATCCATTTTATACATATTAGTGTATACATGTCAATCCCAATCTCTCAATTCATCACACCCCCCACCCCCGCGCAACTTTTCCCCCTTGGCGTCCATACATTTGTTCTCTACATCTGTGTCTCTCTTCCTGCCCTGCAAACTGGTTCATCTGTACCATTTTTCTAGGTTCCACATATATGTGTTAATATACGATATTTGTTTTTCTCTTTCTGACTTACTAGATTACTTGACCATAGGTGTGTGGGTTTACCTCTGGGCTTTCTATCCTGTTCCATTGATCTATATTTCTGTTTTTATGCCTGTACCATATTGTCTTGATTATTGTGGCTTTGTAGTATAGTCTGCAGTCAGGGAGTCTGATTCCTCCAGCTCCATTTTTTTCCCTCAAGACTGCTTTGGCTATTCGAGGTCTTTTGTGTTTCCATACAGATTTTAAGATTTTTTTGTTCTAGCTCTGTAAAAAAAAAAAATGCCATTGGTAATTTGATAGGGATTGCAATGAATCTGTGGATTGCTTTGGGTAGTATAGTCATTTTTACAATATTCATTCTACCAATCCAAGAACATGGTACATCTCTCCATCTGTTTGTATCATCTTTAATTTCTTTCATCAATGTCTTATAGTTTTCTGCATATAGATCTTTTGTCTCCCTAGGTAGATTTATTCCTAGGTATTTTATTCTTTTTGTTGCAGTGGTAACTGGGAGTGTTTCCTTAATTTCTCTTTCAGATTTTTCATCATTAGTATATAAGAATGCAGAGATTTCTGTGCATTAATTTTGTATCCTGCAACTTTGCCAAAATCATTGATTAGCTCTAGTAGTTTTCTGGTGGCAACTTTAGGATTCTCTGTATATAGTATCATGTCATCTGCAAACAGTGATAGGTTTACTTCTTCTTTTCCAATTTGTATTTCTTTTATTTATTTTTCTTCTCTGATTGCTGTGGCTAAAATTTGCAAAACAGTGTTGAATAATAGCGGTGTGAGTGGGCAACCTTGTCTTGTTCCTGTTCTTAGTGGAAATGGTTTCCGGTTTTCACCATTGAGGAGGATGTTGGCTGTGGGTTTGTCATATGTGGCCTCTATTATGTTGAGGTAAGTTAACTCTATGCCTACTTTCTGGAGGGTTTATATCGTAAATGGGTGTTGAATTTTGTTGAAAGGTTTTTCTGCATCTATTGAGATGATCATATGGTTTTTCTCCTTCAGTTTGTTAATATGGTGTATCACATTGATTGATTTGCATATACTGAAGAATCCTTGCATCCCTGGGATAAATCCCACTTGATCATGGTGTATGATCCTTTTAATGTGTTGTTGGATTCTGTTTGCTAGTATTTTGTTGAGGATTTTTGCATCTATACTCATGAGTGATATTGGTCTGTGGTTTTCTTTTTTTGTAGTATGTTTGTCTGGTTTTGGTATCAGGGTGATGGTGGCCTCATAGAATGAGTTTGGGAGTGTTCCTTCCTCTGTAATACTTTGGAAGACTTTTAGAAGGATGGGTGTTAGCTCTTCTCTAAATGTTTGTTAGAATTCACCTGTGAAGCCATCTGGTCCTGGACTTTTGTTGGTTGGAAGACTTTTAATCACAGTTTCAATTTCATTACCTGTGATCGGTCTTTTCATATTTTCTGTTTCTTCCTGGTTCAGTCTTGGAAGGTTATACCTTTGTAAGAATTTGTCCATTTCTTCCAGGTTGTCCATTTTACTGGCATAGAGTTGCTTGTAGTAGTCTCCTGGATGCTTTGTATTTCTGCGGTGTCTGTTGTAATCCTTTTTCGTTTCTAATTCTATTTTTTTAAACATCTTTATTGCAGTATAATTGCTTTACAATGGTGTGTTAGTTTCTGCTTTATAACAAAGTGAATCAGTTATACATATACATATGTTCCCATATCCCTTCCCTCTTGTGTCTCCCTCCTCCCACCCTCCGTAACACACCCCTCTAGGTGGTCACAAACCACCGAGCTGATCTCCCTGTGCTATGCGGCTGCTTCCACTAGCTATCTATTTTATGTTTGGTAGTGTATATATGTCCATGCCACTCTCTCACTTTGTCATAGCTTACCCTTCCCCCTCCCCATATCCTAAGTCCATTCTCTAGTAGGTCTGTGTCTTTATTCTGTCTTACCCTAGGTTCTTCATGACCTTTTTTTTTCGTAGATTCCATATATATGTGTTAGCATACGGTATTTGTTTTTCTCTTTCTGACTTACTTCACTCTGTATGACAGACTCTAGGTCCATCCACCTCCTACAAATAACTCAATTTTGTTTCTTTTTAGGGCTGAGTAGTATTCCATTGTATATATGTGCCACATCTTCTTTATCCATTCATCTGTTGATAGACACTTAGGTTGCTTCCATGTCCTGGCTACTGTAAATAGTGCTGAAAATTACCTTGCTGATTTTGATAGGGATTCCCTTAAAACTATAGATCAGTTTGGGTAAATTTACGTCTTCATTATTCTGAGTATTCCAATCCATGAACTTCTTTGCTTTCTTCCGTCAGCATTTTCTAATTTCAGCCTAAATGTCCTGTACATATTAACACTTATCCCTAAGCATTTGAAATGGTTATAAATGATATTGTTCTTTTTTTTTTTTTTTTCTTTTTGCGCTACACGAGCCTCTCACTGTTGTGGCCTCTCCGTTGTGGAGCACAGGCTCTGGATGTGCAGGCTCAGCAGCCATGGCTCACGGGCCCAGCCGCTCCGTGGCATGTGGGATCTTCCCAGACCGGGGCACGAACCCGTGTCCCCTGCATCGGCAGGCAGACTCTCAACCACTGCGCCACCAGGGAAGCCCTTACTTTGTAATTTTAATTAACTTTTTTGTCTCTGTAATTAAATTTGCTCTTGTTATTTTTGATGGTTTAGCTCTACTAGAGAACTAGCTTTGTTGGCAAGATAATATTTTCATC
>NC_139143.1:10297386-10348357 GCF_964270905.1 Leucopleurus acutus
TACTCTCCAATAATGTCCTACCATTGTATAAGATTACCATTGTTTACCTACAACCTCATTTCATGGTAAATATCCCATAATCCTTTCTGGCTGAGGGTACTATCCTGGATGTACCATTGCTGGTGTTCTCCACTGGTGTCATTATTTCATTCCTTGGTTAATTTAACAATGTATTCTCCTTAGGCTGGTCTCCAGGTTCAGCTTGTCTCCAGAAAATAACTCCCTCTAGTGTCCCTTTTTGGGTTATTAAATATTTTGCCTTATTATGGCAAGCCTCTAGGAATATTTGTTCTGATACCCCCAAACTGCTGTCATACCTACAACACATTTACCAAAGTAGAACCACTTATACTGTTGCCATTACACATTGATGAAATATGTACAATGTTGGAAAATGATCTGAACTCTGAAGTATTTTTTTAACCTTACTGAAGTATAGTTGATTTATTACAGTGTTGTGTTAATTTCTTCTGTACAGCAAAGTGACTCAGTTGTACACATATATCAGGGGTCTCCAACCCCTCTTAGGAACCAGGCTGTATAGCAGGAGGTGAGCAAGCAAAGCTTCATCTGTATTTACAGCTGCTCCCCATCGCTCACATTACTGCCTGAGCTCCATCTCCTGTCAGATCAGCAGCAGCACTGGATTCTCATAGGAGCGCGGACCCTACTGTGAACTGCACATGCAAGGAATCTAGGTTGCGTGTTCCTGATGAGAATCTAATACCTGATGATATGAGGTGGAGCTGAGGTGGTCCCATCACCCCCAGATGGGACCATCTAGTTGCAGGAAAACAAGCTCAGGGCTCACACTGATTCTGCATTATGGTGAGTTGTATAATTATTTCATTATATATTATAATGTAATAATAATAGAAATAAAGTGCACAATAAATGTAATGCACTTGAATCATCCCAAAACCATCCCCCCCACGCCCCTCCCCATCCCTGGGAAAATTGGCTTCCACGAAACTGGTCCCTGGTGCTAAAAAGCTTGGGGACCACTGACATATATTCTTTTTCATATTCTTTTCCATTATGGTTTGTCACAGGATATTGACTATAGTTTTCTGAACTATACAGTAGGACCTTGTTGTTTATCCATTCTCTATATAATAGTTTGCCTCTGCTACCTGCCCTCCTTCTTGGCAACCACCAGTCTGTTCTCTATGTCTGTGAGTCTGCTTTTGTTTCGTAGATATGTTGATTTGTATTGTATTTTGGATACCACATATAAGTGATGTAGTATGGTCTTTGTCTTTCTCTTTCTGACTTACTTCACTTAGTACGATAATCTCTAGGTCCATCCATGTTGCTGCAAATGGCATTATTTTGTTCTTTTTCATGGCTGAGTAATATTCCATTGTGTATATATATATATATATATATATATATATATATATATATATATATATACCACATCTTCTTTATCCATTCATCTGTTGATGGACATTGAGGTTGTTTCCATGTCTTGGCTATTGTGAATAGTGCTGCAATGAAGAGAGGGGTGCATATATCTTTTCAAATTATAGTTTTGTCTAGACAGATGCCCAGGAGTGGGATTGCTGGGTCATATGGTGGCTCTAGTTTTAGTTTTTTGAGGAACCTCCATACTTTTTTCCATAGTGGCGGCACCAATTTACATTCCGACCAACAGTATAAGAGGTGAACTCTGAAGTATTGAGTGTTCCATGAGACTGTCAATTGGTACATTAAACCTCCAAATATAGTTCAGTCTGGGAGTTGCATAATGTTTCCCACAGACTTTGTGCTAGAGGGTAACAATCTGTAATAGCAGGAATCAGATATCAGTGAACCAGAGTGCTGCTTTGACTCAGCTGGGAGAGAATCATAATCCTTGAAACACACAGTGGCCCATGTGGAGAGGACACTATCATTGTCCCCATGGGGAATAGAGCAGCCTGCTTATATATACAGTGGGCTTCCTGTGGCGTTCTCCCTTAGTGTATTTTTTTTTTTTTTCTTTTTGCTGCGTTGGGTCTTTGTTGCTCTGCACAGGCTTCCTCTAGTTGTAGCAATTGGGGGCTGCTCTTTGTTGTGGTGTGCGGCCTTCTCATTGTGGTGGCTTCTCTTGTTGCAGAGCGTGGGCTCTAGGCACATGGGCTTCAGTAGTGGCAGCACATGGGCTCAGTAGTTGTGGCACATGGACTCTAGAGCACGCGGGCTCAGTAGTTGTGGCATGTGGGCTCAGTAGTTGTGGTATGCAGGCTCAGTAGTTGTGGCGTGTGGGCTCAGTAGTTGTGGCATGTGGGCTTAGTTGCTCCGTGGCATGTGGGATCTTCCCAGACTAGAGATTGGACCTGTGTCCCCTGCATTGGCAGGCAGATCATTAACCACTGCACTACCAGGGAAGCCCCCCTTAGGGTATTCTTAAATGCACTATTTACCTGTTATTAGTAAACTTCATTGTACAGTCCTTACCCCAGTTGGATGTCTTTCAGTATTACCCATGGGATAATTGATAACTTGGGCATTTGAATGATAGGATGATGCCCCATGGTGCTAGAGACAGTTTCAACCTAAATCCAGTAATGTGCCACTGCTTGTTTTACATTGGGCTGTAACAAGTACAGGACAGTCTCCTGCCTCAGGTATGTATTATAGGTATCAGCGGTGATGTTTAAAATGTGATGTTTGATAACTGAGTAAACCAGTATTTTCCAAATGACTGGAGTATGATATTACAAAGTCATACATGATAAAAGATCCATTAAAAGTGCAAGATAGGCAAATGAATTTTAAAAGAGAGTGAGAAGTTCATTGATGTGGTTTCAGAATCTGCATTTCAACTAATTTTTAGGAAGCTACTACTTGGTTGTGCTGAGAATCAAAGAAGAATGTGCACAATTATCTGAAACTATTAAAGTACTCTTCTCTTTATCAGTAACTAATCTGTTTGAGACCATTTTATTCTTAAATCTCAGCAGAAATAATACACCACAAGAGACTGAATGCATAATCAGGTGTGAGAGTTAAGCTGCCTTCTATTAAGCCAAAAATTAAAGATATTTGCAAATATATAAGGTAATGCCACCATTCTCAACTATTTTATTCTTGAAAATAGTTATTTTTCACCAAATATGTTGTTTACTTTTCTTATATTTAGTCTGTTCCTGTACTGTAATTTCAACTACAGAAATTCAGCACATGCCGTTGTTTATGTTGTAAAAAATGTCATTAATAACTTCAGGGCTTTCTTTGTAGTTCAGGATTTTCAACTCTCATTCTTTATTCTATTTGGAAAGAACACTTAACATGAGATCTGCCCTCTTAACAAACTTTTAAGTGTACAATATATTACTGTTGACAGTAGGTACAGTGTTGTGTAGCACATCTCTAGATCTTATTTATCTTATCTGAAACTTCATGCCTGTTGATAAACATTCCTCATTTTCCCTTTTTCTTAGCCCCTGGAAACCACCATTTCCCTCTTTGAGTCTATGAATTTTATTTATCTTTAGATACCTTATAAAATGGAATCATGCAGTAATTATATTTCTGTAATGGGCTTATTTCACTTAGCATAATGTCCTCAAGATTCATGCCTATTGTCACATATTGCAGAATTTCCTTTTTAAAAAGGTGGGATTGTATTCAGTTGTATGTGTATATCACAATTCTTGATTCATTCATCTGTTGACAGTAATTTAGGTTGCTTCCACATCATGGCTATTGTGACACTACAATAAACATGGAAATGCTAATATCTTTTTGAGATACTAATTATATTTTCCTTTGGATGTATAACCATTGGTGGGATTGCTGGGTTATATGGTAGTTCTACTTTTAATTTTTTGAGTAGTCTTCATACTGTGATTCATAGTGGCTATACTCACATTCCTCCCAACAGAGTACAAGGGTTCCTTTTTTTCCACCTTTTTCTAACACTTGTTATCTTTTGTTGTTTTATTTTAAATATAGCCATCCTGAAATATGTGAGGTGAGAGCTCATTGTGGATTTGATGGGCATTTCCCTGATGATTAGCGCTGATGAGTGTCTTTTAATATACCCATTGGCCATTTGTCATCTTTGGGGAAATATCTATTCAAGTCATTAGCCCATTTTTTAATTGGGTTATTAGTATTTTTCACTGTTAAATTGTAGGGGTTCTTTATGTATTTTGGAAGTTAACCCCTTATCATATATATGGTTTGTAAATATTTTCTCCCATACCTTAGGTTGTCTTTTACCAGTTCGTTGTATTCTGTACAGTAACTTTTTAGTTTGATGTAGTCTCATTTGGTAAGTTTGTAGTCGTGGCTGCCTGTGCTGTTGGTGTCACATTCATAAAATCATTGCCAATATCAATGTCAAGACGTTTCCTGCTATTTGTTTCCTAGTAGTTTTACAGTTTCAGGCCTTATGTTTAAGTCTTTAATCCATTTTGTGTTATTTTTGTGTATGGTAGAAGAGTACAGTTTCATTCTTTTGACTATGGGAATTCAGTTTTTCTAACATCATTTGTTGAAGAGACTGTTATTTCCCCACTGTGTATTCTTGGCATCCTAGTTGAAGATTAGTTGGCCATATAGGCATGATTTTATTTCTGGAAGCTCTATTCTGTTCCATCACTTGGTCTGTCTTTGTCCCAGTACCATACTGTTTTGATTACTGTGGCTTTGTAATATAGTTTGAAGTCAGAAAGTGTGATGCTTCCAGCTTTGTTCTCCTTTCTCAAGATTGATTTGGCTATTTGTGTTTCCATATGAATTGTAGAATTCTATTTCTATAAAAAACGCCATTGGTATATTTGAATCTGTAGATTGCTTTGGGTAATAGGGACTTTTTAACAATAGTAGGACTTTCAATTTATGAACATGGTAAGTCTTTCCATTTGTTTATGTCTTGCGTAATATTTCATCAGTGTTTTGTAGTGCTCAGTATACAAGTCTTTCACCTCCTTAATAAGCTTTATTCCTAAGTATTTTATTCTTTTTGGTGGTATTATAAATAGAATTATTCTTATAACTTTCTTTTCATAAAGTTTGTAATTAGTGTACAGAAATGCAATTGACTTATGTATATTAACTTTGTATCTTGCAGTTTCATTTTATAGTATTAATCATTTTTTAATAGACTTAAGTGTTTTCTTTATATAAGATCATATTTCTGCAAACAGGGACAGTTTTACTTCTTTATTTCTGATTTTGATGGCTCTTTACATCTTCTTGCCTAGTTGAACTAGCTAGGACTTACTGGACTATGTTGAATAAAATTGGTGAAAATGGGCATCCTTGACTTCTTATCTCAGAGGAAAAGCTATCATTTTTTCATTGTTCAGTACTGAGTGTTAGTCATGGGCTTTTCATATATGGCCTTTATTGTATTGAGGTAATTTACTTATATTTCTAGTTTGAGTTTTTATCATTAAAAGTTGTTGAATTTTGTCAAATGCCTTTTTGCATCTATTAAATTCATGAGTTTTTATCCTTTATTCTGTTAATGTAGTGTATCACATTTACTAATTTGCATGTTGAATCTTGCATCCCAGGGCTAAATCCCATGTGATCATGGCATATGATCCTTTTAATGTGTTGTTAAATTCGGTTTGCTAGCATTTTGTTGAGGATTTTTGAATCTATATTCATCAGTGATACTGGCTTGCTATTTCCTTTTCTTGTATCTTTTTTTTTTTTTTTAAACTGGCTTTGGTATCAGGGTAATGCAGGCCTCCTAAACTGAGTTAAGGAGTTTCCCTCCTCTTCATTTTTTCAGAAGAATTTGAGAAGGATTTTTGTTAGTTCTTCTTGAAATGTTTGACAGAATTCACGAATGAAGCCATGTGGTCCTGGGCTTTTCTTTGTTGGGAGATTTTTATTACTGATGCACTCTCCACACTAGTTAGAGGTCTGTTTAGACTATTTCTTCATGATTATTCTTTGTAGGCTGTAGGTTTCTAGGAATCTATCCATTTCTTCTAGATTATCCAGTTTGTAGCATATAACTTGTTCACAGTATTCTCTTATCCTTATTTCTGTGGCATCAGTTGTAATATCTCTTATTTTTGATTTTGTCTTCTTTTTTTCTTAGTTTAGAAGGGTTTTCAATATTAAAAAACAACTTAGTTTTATTAATTTTTCTATTTTCTACTTTATTTCTTTAATCTTTCTTTTATTTCCTTCTGCCAACATTGTGCTTAGTTTTTCTAGTTCTGTGATGTGAAATTAAGTTGTTTGATATCGAAATTTTTTAATCAGTTTTTTTTTTAATTAATATCATCATCATCACCTACAATTTTGGAAGGAGCTTGGAGTGTTAATGTTAAATAAGCCTGTATTTGATTTCTGGCCCTTGATATTTACTGTCGTGCCTCATTAGTCAAGATAGGTAAGTTGTCTGGGTTTTAATCACCTCCTTTGTTAAATAAAGATGATGATAATAGTTTCTTTACACCACTGTGGAGATTAAATGAGACAATGTATGTAAATGTGCATGGAACATAGTAGGTGGCTCAATCTTTTTTAATGTAGATGTTAATCACAATGAACTTCCCTGTTAGTACTGTTTTTGCTGCATCCTGTAAGTTTTGGAATGTTGTGTTTTTATTTTCATTTGTATGGAGATATTTTTTAAATTCCTTTTTGATTTCTTCTTTGACCCAATGGTTGTTTAAGAGTGTTTTAATTTCCACGTATTTGTGAATTTTCCTGTTTCCCTTCTGCTGTTGATTTTTAGTTTTATTCTATTGTGGTCAGAAAAGATACTTGGTATGATTTCAATTATCTTAAATTTGTTAAGACTTGTTTTGTGACTTAACATGTGATCTGTGCCCTTGACAAGAATGTGAATTTTGCTGCCATTTGTGTAATGTTCTGTTTATGTCTGTTAGGGCCATTTAATCTATAGCATTAGTCAAGCCCTCTATCCTTACTGTCGTTCTGTCTGGATGTTCTGTCCATTATTGAAAGTGGTGTAGGAAGTCTCTTACTACTGCCATATTGCTGTCCATTTCTCCCTTCAGTTCTGCCAATGTTTGCTTTATACATGTAGGTAGTCTGAGGTTGGGTGAATGTATTTATAAATATTTTATCTTTGGTAGATTGTGCCTTTTCTCATAATATTTTATTTGTCTCTTGACAATTTTCTACTTAATCTATTTTGTGTGATATAAGTATAGTCAACCCTACTTTCTTTTGGTTACCATTTACATGGAACGTTCTTCCAACCACTTACTTTGTGTGTCCTTAAATCTAAAGTTTTTCTAGATAGCGTATAGTTTGGTCTTTTTTAAAAAATTCAGCTACATTGTGTTTTGATTGGGGAGTTTAATCCATTTAAATTTCAGGTAATTATTGATAGGGAAGGATTTGCTATTGCCATTTTGTGTTTTTTTTACAGTAGTCTTATAGTTCTTTTGTCTCTTTTGCTGTCTTATGTTTTGTTGATTTGTAAAAAATTTATTGATAAGCTTTGATTCCTTTCTGTTTATGTAACTTCTGTAGATTTTTTTTGGTATGGTTACCTTGGAGCTTACAATTATGTATACTTATAACACTATATTTTAAGCTGATAAAAAAGAAGTGTAGAGTTGTAAACAATTGGACTTTATTCCTCTCCTCTCTGTTACTGTTGTCACAATTTAGATCCACTTATGTTGTGTCTCCTTTAACATAGTTTTTAGTTATTTTTAATACTTTTTTTTTTACTTTTATACTGGAATTAAAAGTTATTTACCCACCCCCATTATAGATTTGTCCATGATTTGTTGCCGAATTGGTGTTTGTTGAGAAAAAGAAGGTCCAACTCTTCCTATACTACCATCTTGTTGACATCACTCCTGAAAAAGTTTTTTATTTATGTAACCACTTATTGGGATAGTTACATTTTTAATGAATTAATAAATATTTTTAAATATGTCAGTATTAATTTCTACTATGGTACATATCAATAAATGTAATCCACATAAGCAAAAGTTAGTTGGGGAGCAAAAGTTAGTTGGGGCGCTTAATAAGTTTAAGAGGGCAAAGACCCAGAAGCCAAAATGTTTGGCCTCTAGGAACATTTTTCTTTATTTAATAATCATATCAGATTATTAAAAGGAAGTTTGGGAATCAAAAGTTCCATGTCAACCAATTGCTTGATCAGTGTACTGATCTCTTGTTAGCTTCTAGAGTTTAATTTTGCCTAATACCTCATATAAGGAGGGCTGTTTCTGTTTATCATAGCCAATTAAAATAAGATGAACTCAATGTGTCCATGAAAAGTGCAAAGGCAACATGACCTAGTTATATGTAATATCTGTGAAAATATCTGCAGCAATTATGAAATCAGGTAAAAGCTCTTGACCACCAAATCTCTTCAGTCACAGTTCCAATTTTTAATATCACCCCTTTCTTTTTTCCCCTCCACCATAGAATCTCCATATTCAAACAGGTTCATCTTAGGGTATTTTCAGCACTCAATTCTTATCTTATTTCGTAGAAATTACTATACATTGGGCTTCCAATTTTAATAGCTTAATTAAGACACAGATTAGTTTCCCCTTCCTGCTTATTTTTTGGCTTCCTAAGACCAAGGTTAGTTAAGGTATCCAGGGGAACCACTTGCATCATAGCACCTAATATTTCTGTGTCAGTGATATTACACTCAGTGTTTCTTGCTGGTATTCATAAAGCCAGATTAAAGTTACTTGTATGCCAACCATGTTCTCACTACAGAATGCAATATTCCATTTGTGGGTGAGGCAGGTTTCCTAGGATAGATTCTACAAACCCTTGACTTTTCCCACTATAGCAAATTCACTAGTATACTACCTGAAGCATCTGCTCACAGAAATTTAAAGCCAGGTGGAGGAATAGTTGCCAACACAAGTAACCGCTGCATCTTGTGATACCTAAAATGCATGTCTTAGCTCCTGATCATTACGTCTGAGTCTATTTCAATTATGATTTATCAGTGTTCTACTGAAATTACTCTTTAAAATGTCTAAATTCCTTTCCTTTATGTAACTGTTGAATATTTAGTAGTCACTTGATTTGGTTACCAGCTATCTGTGTAGTCTTTTAGTAATCAGTAGCCTTAATTATATTACTTTTATGAGTGAACATAATATCTTTACAGGTAGTATGGCTAGAAGGGCTTCAAGTGACATGAAAATTTCACCTTTTCAATTTTTCTCTTGCTACCTTGTTCTCCTGTTAAGGTCTCTTTCATCAGTACTTGTAGCAACACATAGGGAAGGGAATTTTTCACTCACTGCCTCTCTAACTTTGATGACCTATTAATACATCTAGCCAATCCTTTCAGATCCTAAATCTGTTTCCTCCATATTGCATTTGTAACACTTGTCATAATTAGCCTCAAAGATTTGCCCCTTCATATAAAGTACAAATAGGTAGCCATCCTGGTGTCAACTCCTCAGTTTATTTTTCCATCTTCTGTTTTAGTTGCTAAAAAGTGTCTTAGTTATTCATAGTTGTGCACATGAAAGGTAAGACTCTCTATTAGAAAATCTTACCTGAAAGAGTAGCTACTTGCTTACCTCCACCCCTGCTGCTTTATTTTTCTCTGTAGCACTTAGCATGTTGTGTAGTTACTGATTCATTTGTCTATTGCCTGTTTTGCCTCAAAAAAATACAAAATCTCTGAGGACAGAGGTTTAGCTTTGCTTCTGATACTCTATTGCAGATACTAGGCACTAGGATAAATATTTACAGATCAAATATTTGTTGAATAAATGAATGCTTGGATGAATGCATGGATAAATGAGTAAATAAATAAATAAATGATTTTTAGAAGTAGATTCAGAATAATATTCTCAAACATTTTCCCACATAATTGGCTGAAAGACAAATAATACAAGCCTGACTATCTTGTCTATGTGTTTTCTCAAACACACTCAGAAAATAATTTGAAACTTCTCTTTATATAACATTTAATGCTACACTAGTATTAATTTTAGAAGTTTGTTAAGCCTGTCAATCTTTATGAATGAATACACACACACACCCCCACCCCCACCCACCCAACCTTTTAGTGAGTTAACATAGATTCTTCTCTATTTTTCAAGGTGTTTTTCTTAAAAAATCCATTGTACTTTTTTTCTGAAGTACTTATAAAAAAAAATCTAAAATGCATGAGCACAAAAAGAATTCTTTAGAATACCCAACAGGACAAACCATTAAAAATGAATCAACAAATGTGCCAGTATTAAAATTGAAACCTCCTGTATGTCAGACATCAATTAATAAGGGAAAAACTGCAAGCCACTCCCTGGGAGAAGATATTTTTAAACTTTATATAATGCTGCAATAATATTTATAATAGTGAGAAAAGTCAAAGCAACCTGTTTCTCAGTAGAGGAATGGATAAACTGGGGCTTATACAACAGTACTGTTAAAAATAAAATTTAGCAAGATGTAAAAAAGTGTATAAATTTCAAAATAAAATCTCAAAATAAGTTACAAAAGTACATGGATGTACAATACCACTTACGTAGTTTAAAATACAGAACAACAGCATATATTATATAAGCTTGTGTGGGAAAGCTGCATTATAGAGTAGTTATCTCTAGAGAGAAAAAGGAATACAGAATGGAGGTTTAAAATTATCTGATTCTTTTTTTTTTTTAAGAAAGAACCAACTAGGAGAAATTTAACAAATATTACATTTTTTGTTGAGTGTGTGGGGGTATCTTTCTCTATCTCTGTCTCTCTCCCTGCCCCCAACCAACTTTGGAACAATCTCAACCTTAGAGAAAAGTACAGTTCATAAAACTTTTTTCTTTCCTAAACTATTTGGAAATAATGCTGCATCTACCATAATACTTTAGTATTTCATCCAAACACATTCTTCAATGTAATCATCAGAATAAGAAAATTAACATCAATACATAGATACTAATACTTAGAATCCACTGAAGTTTTAACAATTCCTCTTGTTTGATTGGACTCAAAAGAATCCAGTTTAGACTCTCAAATTGCACTTAATTGTTGTCTGTCTGTTTTCTTCAATCTAGGTCATTTCTTCAGCTTTCCTTTACTCTCATGACCTTGACACTTTTGATGATTACAGGACAGCTATTTGCAAAGTGGTTGGGGAAATAAAAATAATCTCCTCCCAACCCAGAAAACCTGTCTACAAGGCTAGAAGAAAAAGAAAAAAGTTTGAGTTTTACTATTGAATAAGCATTAGACAAAAATGTGATGGGTGTCACGGGCAGTGCACTAAGAGATATCAAAGATAGAAAGAAATCTCACCCTTTCACATAGTCAAGCAGATAGAACCCATCACATATATGTTCTCAAGGTAAATAATAATTAGCCAAGTCTTCTTACTTGAGGACAACACCGTTTGTCACACGTAGTTCATCCCAGATTCACTTAGTTGTTGGGATAACCATCTGAATTTGCTTAAGTAGGCTTTATCCAAAGGAAAATAAACTCATTTTTAGTCAGGTGGTGGTTTTGCAACTTGAGGCAAGGCTGTTCCAGAAGTGAGGTTTGCTACCCTCCCGTAGACACTGGGAGATGGGGAGTTATGTCCTTCAGAAGGATATTCCTGGCTCTGGGAAGCTGGCAGGAGGCTTATTTAGCTCTTTTAAAGATTTACATTCCAAAGAGACTGAGAAAGAACTAAGAATTACATATTTTTCTCAAGTAAATGCTCTAAGAAAAGGGAGGTAGTGGAAATCTCTTATTTTCAACAGGGAGATTTTTTTTTTTCTTTTAGATTTGTATTTACACTTACAGTCCTCTTTTGTTACTATAATAAAATAGTAACATCACAAATTTCCAGTTAACTCCATTGCTGTTTTCATCTTTCTCTGGGCGAGTTGCAGTCCTCTGAATATCCAACAAGTCCATAGTAAAATACAAAGCAAAGCAATTTTCTCAGAATTATGACAAACAAACAGAATTATTAAATTTTTAAAAAGGTGGTATGTCATTTGCTTGGAGGAATAGCCTTTGAATAAATCATACCCATGGTGAATGGTGAAATCAGACTCTTGATTAGCAATGCACAAAAGTTTTGCTTAGTGATTCATTAATTTTACAAATTGGTGTGATGTTTTTATTGCTCACATTTTTCAAATGATTCATAAGCATCATTGTTCTTTATGAAGTTTTATCCAATCCAAGCCTATGGGGCAGCTTAACTCTGGAGTCTGATACTCTAAATTTTTAATTAAGGGTTTTCCTCCTCCTGGATTTCATTCAGTGACATAACTACCATCACATGAATATGACAACTTAGTCTCTTTAGGAATTATTCTGTCTTCACAAATTTTCCCCATGTGAATTTGCTTAAGTAGGCTTTATCCAAAGGAAAATAAACTCATTTTTAGTCAGGTGGTGGTTTTGCAACTTGAGGCAAGGCTGTTCCAGAAGTGAGGTTTGCTATGTATGTAATTATGTATTTTTTGTATATGTAATATGTATATGTATTTTGTATATGTAATATGTAATTCTTAGTTCTTTCTCAGTCTCTTTGGAATGTAAATCTTTAAAAGAGCTAAATAAGCCTCCTGCCAGCTTCCCAGAGCCAGGAATATCCTTCTGAAGGACATAACTCCCCATCTCCCAGTGTCTATGGGAGGGTAGCAAAGATACCCATGGTCATCATCTAGTAGCAGTCTTATTAAAGTAAGACACCCATCAAAAGGTACAGATTGTAATTCCAGTGTTTAATGTATATGGATCTAATAAACATTAGGTCCACCCAATGAACCTTATTTTTTGTCTCAGGTGTAATTCAATTACCATATTATTATAACAGTCAACTAAATCTCCATGTGTTTATCTGTCTTTATTGGGATTGGCTGAGAACTCGCATCCCAAACTTAATTGAGTGCCATTAGACCTGTCTACTGCAGTCTCTCTCTGTAAATGCCAGATTTCTGTGTGTCTGTTATTTAAATGTTTTTTCTTATCTACACCATTCATTCTTCTAATCAAACTAGTTAACAAATTTTTTTTGTTGAATTTAGAGTCTAAGTACCTCAGTGCTTGTTACCTTCACTTTTTTATTACAAAAAATTACTAATGACAGTGGTCCCATTTTTTTACTCTGTCAATAATCAGATTTCTGGATTTTTAAGTCCAGAATCTGTTTATACTAGGAGTAGGATTTAGAGGTGATCAGAAATATGATTATGGGAACCATTACTTGGAGTACAGAAAGAAAGAGTAATGTAGCAAGTAACATGTTTGCTTTCTAGTAAAACGTGATTCTTAAAGTAGTTGAAAGGACCCTACTGTGAATAGGACAACAAAACAGTATATGATGATAGTAATAAGCTTGCTAGAATCCTACCTTCCAATTAAGTTGAGCACCGATATCAATTGCTCAAAAAGCTGAAGTTTCAAATCCTTTGTGGGGACCATAGTCCAGTCCACCTCAGGAAGGATGGAACCAGCTGCTTGCTTTGCTGTGGCGTTGACAGCCTCATGGGTGATCAGCAACACTTGACAGGGTCTCTCCTAGCATAGTGACAGCACATCTTTCCTGCAGAACAACTTTGTGAAGATGAAACCTCCTGCCAGTAGAGGTGGAAGACTTCTTCCAGCCAATCTTGCTGGGTCATTAGGACTTTGTATCTCTGAGTTTCCAGGGAAGAGAGAAGCGTTTTTAAGTATTGAACATGATTATGAGGGGATTCAGCTAAATGAATCCCAGGGTGTTGTCTCAGACCCTAATTCACAGGCCTGCCAAACGTAAGCTCAAAATTCAGTGCTTGTTTGTAGTAGTGCTTCTAATTTTTTTAAAACAAAACCAGTGGTAAAGCTCTAAGCCATTTTAGTCTCGTAGATTGCTAAATCATAGTCAATGAGGTGTTTTTTTGTTTTGTTTTAAGAGGTTGATTAACTTGCTCTGCCTGTTCAGAGGACGGATGATGATAGGGCGTTATGACAGCTTACAGGCATCTGTAAATATTTGCATATTCCCAGAACAACAATAGAAATAAAAGGTCTTTCTCTGTTCTAGGCAATGTGCTCTGGAATCTCCAAAGTGGGAATTAAGTTTATTAAGAGAGTCTTTACCGCTGCCTAAACAGTTTTCCTTTACTGAAGACAGAAAGACTTCCGGCCATCCAGGCATTATACACACCATGGCTAGACAAAATCGCTTACCTTTTACAGTTGTGAGTTTTACGATACCCAGTGGCCACCAGGTCCCTGGTAAAGTTGCCCAGGTTACCGTAGGAGTAGCCTGTATCTACTTCTGATAACCAGCACATCTCTTTACTACATTTAGAACAATATTTTTGGTAGGTGTAGTAAGAGCCTGGTGTCTTCAAACTCCCTGTTTAACTAAATGATTTTGTTGATGGCACAGCAATGCTAACCAAGCAGACAGGGACTGCTGTATAGGAATTACTTTGTTAGGTGATTTCCACATCCTAATAAGATTTCTTTTAGCCTTTTTCATAATCCACTTGTTTATTTTTTGTATGTGAAGTGTATTTTTGAAATTGAACAAACACTTCTTATTGTATTGCAAATGGCACTTCTAAATTTGGAGTCTGCTGTGTTTTAAGGAAAGATTTTTCAGCTCTTCTGTTTTCAGTTCTTCATTTCAGCAAATGAATTACTCATATCTCATCAGGTACTTGTGAAGCCTCTGATAAATCAGCTATGATTTTTCCATGAGATATTTTGTTTACTATTAAAGTAAAAAATCCCCTATTAAATTGCTCTATTATATGAGAGATACCAAATATATATATAGTATATATAACTTCATTTTAAGACCATAACCAATAATTGATGCTCTGGTAACTTCTGTTAACCTGTCTCCAGCTTTATAAGTTACTGCAGCATAGGAAGCCTTAAGTTGGCTACTTTTATACTAAGAATATGACCCATTAGAAAACATTATTAAATATGCAGTATGAATAGGAATATTAGATAAATCAGGTACAGTTTCTCAAAAATTGCAATCCCAAAGCTGGTGATGAGGTTGTAGCTAATCTCACTTGTTCAAAAACTTCTTCACATCCTAGGGACCAAACCAGATGTTCCGGAGAAGTGGGAGGAACTGATGGGGGAGGACAGGAAGAAGGCAGAACATTGGTCAGTTACAGAGAAAAACCTTTGCAGACAAAGATACTGAAGTCAGAGTGGTAGAGTTAGGAACTATAGGATTAATGGAACAGCAAACATTGGTCTGTCACCTTTCCCTGGCTCTTCAGTAAACACGTAGGAAAGGCTGTGTGTGTGTGTGTGTGTGTGTGTGTGTGTGTGTGTGTGTATGTGTATAGAGCTGCATTTATTTCTATAGCTATGTATCTATATTATGATAATGAATTCACACTAACATCTCCGAATTCCAATCCAAAAACACAGGGTACACTCTGGTTCTTGCCCTTTCTGTATTTGTAACATTTATTTTTATACTTTGTAAGTTTTTAAAAATTGAGATATTTTTGACATATAACATAATGATTTGATATATGTATATATTGCAAAACAATTACCACAATAGCTTAACATCTATCACCATGCATAGTTACAGATTTTTTTGTGTATGATAACTTTTAAGATCTATATGCCCTTAGTGACTGTAACTTATTTTTTGATAGTGAGGAATCTATATCCCTTTGTCCTTCACGTACGTCTTTATGTGATGAGACCTTCTTATTTAACAAATCGTACTACCACTGCCGTGAACACCAACCCCTACCCCCAACTATTGCACTGTATAGAATCCCTTCTGAAGCTGGGAGGGCACCGCCAACCCCCTATTTGGACATCCTCATACCTCTCAATTTCAAAACCATTTGTTGTGCCTTGCATGGGTCCTCCTTACCCCTTACTGGAATGCCCTGCATATGGGGCATCCTCTCACCCAACTCAGGTTCTTATTTTCCAAGGGAAGGGAAGGGAAGAGAAATTAAAATAGGAAGAGAAAGAGAAATATAAAATCCAAATACATTTTAAAAAAACAACAAAAACTAGTTTCTTGTCATCATCCCTGTTCTGAGAGTCTCCAACCACTCTCAGATTCAGTAATTCACTAGAAGGATTCACAAGATTCAACGTAGAGTTATATTTATGGTTATGATTTATTACAGGGAAATCTTGTCTGCCAGCTCATTACACATTCGGCCCCTGGGGTGTTTATTGGGGCTGGTCATATAGGCAGCCTCTGTCTGGCATGTACACGAATTCTAGACTCTGAGAAGGAAAACAGGTGTTAGCATAAAACGTACTGCTTGTAAAAAAAAAAAAAAAAAAAAAAAATTAAACACACTAAGCCAATCATCAGTTCTGGGAATGATGAGAACACTTTTGAAACCCAAGTTGCAAGATGCTAGCCGAGGGCCAATCTTGCACACAGGCCTCGGAAAGATAGCATTTAGACCTGCCTGCTGAGTAAACACTTTTCTGCACAGCCGTTGACCTTTATTTTCATTAGGTATAACTGACAGTTAAGTGCATAAATCTTAATTGACTTCATAAATTTTACATCTGTCTCACTAATGAACCCCAACTGGATAATAATATGGAATGTTCCTAGAACTCCCAAGCATAGCTACTCTTTGGACTTCCATCACTATATAAATTATAACTGGTTTTTGTTTCCTTGCAAATGAAATTATACAATATGTACTCCTTTTTATTTTTTTCTTCAACATTATGACTGCAATTCATCCATGTTGTTGTACATATCAGTAGTCTATTGTTATTGACGTGTAGTATTCCCTTAGATGAATACAACTACAATTTACATACACATCCTATATTTAAGTTGTTTTTTAAAAAAAAGTTCAAAACTTTTAAGAAAGCTGAACATATTTCTACAAGTCTTTGGACATAGGAGTTCTTTTGTTTCATTTTGTCTTATATACTCCGCAGTGGAATTGTAGGGTTATAAAATATATCTAAATAGTATAGTGCATGTCTAAACAGCATATTTTGTTTTTTAGTATTCTGACGAGCTTTGCCTTCTGTTGAAGCATTTAATTGATACTTAATATACTTACTGAAAGAGTTGGCCTACTATCATGCTATTTTTTTTTCTGCCGGTCCCTTCTGCTTATTGTTTCTTTATTGTTCCTTTTTTAATTTTCTTTTTGATTAACCAGTTATTTTTAGTACTGTCTTTTTATTTCTCCTGTTTTAGTTTCTTAGTTGTACTTTCCCTTAGTGTTCTTTGAGAGGTTTAAGTTTTGTCCTGGCAGGCAGTTCAGTTACCGTAGATCACCTTGTCCCTGTCAATATTAGTTACAGGCTTTGTTAAGGTTGGTCTGTTTTGGTTTTTTCTTTACTCTTAGAGCATGACACCTTCACACTGACATGATTCCTATCCCTAAAACCTGGCCTTTCTGGGATCTCCATTGAATTGTGTTGTCTACTATGTGTCTTCACTCTGGCTGAACTTCAACTTCTGTCACGCTGTGTAGTCTCTCAAGTCTGCACTCAGATATTTGAGTTCCCATTCTGTGGTTCCCTCCTCTTGTAACTTGTCATCAAATTCGATCTCTTTTGCGTGTTCTTGTTTCCTCAGCCGTGAGAGATTGATGCTCTGTTTTCTAAATCCCTGGGAAGCATATTGAAAACTGCCTTCAGGAATAAATACTGAGTGAAATGGGGCTCACCTCTTTTGCTTTCCTAGTCTTAGGATTACAGCCCTGTATAGGTTTCTTTTGGGTGCTGTGAACAGTTGTTCCATATGTTTTGTCCTCCTGTTAGAATTGATAGTGGTGGGGAAGCAGGTCTTATACTAACTTTATATCATAGCCAGAACTGGAAAAATGAAAGTAATTTCTGTTACTGTAATAGACTTTTTTTTTAAACGTCTTTATTGGAGTATAATTGCTTTACAATGGTGTGTTAGTTACTGCTTTATAACAAAGTGAATCAGCTATACATATAGTGTAATAGATTTTTTAGTTAGTTCAAGACTTGGATATATGTCAATAGTTTTGGTGTTGTTGGGGTAGGAAATGAAGACAGTGTTTTGCCATAGACAGTTTCCTACCTGTGACACAGGATGAGAAATTAAATCGCAGAAATAGTGTCTAAGAAATAATAGATTCAAGTAACTTTTAATAGCGGTCAACAGACCAGTGTACATCAAATATACTAAATTTGGCTATAAAAGGGGCAAAGGGACTAAAATTTTTAAATAACCTTTTCAGACCTTGCATTTCAAACACTTTTTAACTGGAAAAGTTGATGCCCAAAATGTTAAGTTTCTGATAGCTAAACATCTCAAATAACCCTTAAGTAATAGATTAATTCTCTGGAAACTACTTAAACTTTGCAAGTATTAACACTAGAGATATACTTGTGATTTTAAACATTCCGTTGCAATTCACTCATGTTGAGATAATAAATACAAAGTCATAAAAATACTCCTGGGCATGTAAAGGGGACTGGGAAGTAGTAGCCTATCAATGACATTCCACTTAGCAAGTAAGTGCTTCCCAGCATTTAGCCTTTAGGTTTGCACCCTGCAATCCCTGGAGGAAGCTTGTTCATTTTTTTAACAAGCTCTGTGAATTCAAAATACTGCCCCGAATCTACTTCCCTGTATGAGTCACCTAATAGTGCTTATTTTAACTTTGGAGTCACATAAAGTGAATATGTCCTTCTTGTATTTAACAGTTGTTTAAGAATATAGAAAATTCCTATTAGAGTCACTAATCCTCCTTCCTGCCTGATAAGCAGGTCCTATGTATCTCAATGCATCTTCATTTACTGGGTTGATATTCTGTTGTCCTCCTGGTCTGTCTCCTTTGAACGAGCCTACTGTTTTTAGTATTCTTAATGTTTTACCCAGGTGTGGTCTGGGTAACACATAGAACTTGAGGACATTTGCTTAGCCATATTTGAAGACTGCTTCTACTAATGGAGTCTGATGTAATATGCTGTAGAGTAGTTATATGGCATCATGTACTCATATTGTGCTTTTATTTAACCAGACATTTCATTAATGTTGTTCTTACTACTGCTATGTTGTGAAGACTGAGTGCTTTTTATGAATTTCTATGTTTCATCTAGTTATTTTTGTTTCATTATTCCAGCTTCTGATTTCATTTCAAATCCTAATTGTTATGAAACTTTTCATCATCACCTCTTAAAATTTTGCCGACTTTCTATTGACTGCCAAGGTTTTTCCAGCCATGTTCTTCTAAAAATTATTAGTAAACTATTGTGTAATGGTAGTTCCAAAAGGAACCAATGGCAACCCACCAGACTTTTATTCATTAATATTAACATTATTAACTAAAATGATAGCATGTTAAAAACTATTCAGCTCCAACTCTGTCAAGTATTTGTCCACATTCTGTTCATTGAAGTTCAACAAAAAGCATTATCGAGTGACTTCTGTATGTGTTGTGGTAGCAACTCTACAAATGTATCATTGAATTTTATACACAACTTGAAAGTAAGCTTATAGCTTCTCAGCTAATGAAGGTAGGAGCTGAAATTTGAATCTAGTGTGCATTCTCTAATGCTCATGTATATACCATTATCTCAGATTGCTTCCCGCTAATCAAGGACTTTTGATTCTGATTCCTATCACCTCACCCAGGAGGTTTCCTACCTCCTAATAGCAACCAGAATTCCATGAACTATTTTGAAAGCCACTGATCTGTGCAGTATTACTCGACAGATGACTAAATCATTCTTTCTTAATGTGTTTCCATGGAACACAAGTCTCCAAGATGGTTCATTAGAATTTCGTTGATTAAAAAAATTCAAGTGATAAATGAGTGGGCAGTCAGCTAATCCTATCTCCTCCCATATGGTTTCTGAAACAATTGAGAATTAGACATGGGTGTGAAACAGAGACCAAAATATCTGCCTTGTAATTGGTAAACGTGCATTGGAGAACATAGCTTAGACATCAAGCCAAAATTATGCGTCCTACACTTTTAACCCTTAGCAGCTGCACAGGTGCAGGCAGCTTCCCTTATTAGGATATAACCTGGTATGGAAAGCTTACTGTGCATGTGAGACTGGAGTGGGCTTAAGAATTTATTTGATCCATTCCTCTGAAAGAATAAATGCCGGTAAAGGGCTTGGCTATATTTGCTTAGTATATTGTATATCACCAACTAAATAAGTCATTCTTTGGCAATGGACAGGATCAAGTAAGAGTAGAAGAGGCCTGAAAGTATTACTCGTCTCTCTTGGATACTAAAATAGAAGTCTTATCCTTTTTATAGATAATGTGGGAATTGGCATAAAAAGCACCTTTCCTAAAAAGTCATTAATGCTTTTTTTCCTAAAAGGCTGGGAGAAAACGTTGAAAAAATACAAGTTAATATGCTTCTTCAGTGGCTTTCAATTCATGGTGGTGCTCTGGCTGAATTTCTTTCACAGGTACAGGAATCCATCCTACAATGATTCTGCACCATACTGTGACTGTGACAGTCCATACATGTCAATGAAAATGAATATGCGTGTATATATTTGTGTCAAGTGTTGCCCATGCTGTTCCCTCTGCAGTATATTGCCTGGCTAACTTACCCTTTGTTTCAGTGTAAACATCACTTTTTTAGGAAAACTTTTGTACTATTGCTTCACACCTTTTGTAGAGAAACACTGTAATTCTATAGAAATATGAACTGTGTTTTTTTCATATGAATTAACCAACAATCAAAGTGATACTATGCGAGGCATAGGATTAGGCTTTGGTGATACAGTGTTGTTTAATATAGGTGCCTGAAGGTGTTTTTACAGTGTACAGCAAATTTCACTTTTTGCGGGGCTAATATTTTGATTCATTTAACAAACACTATGTAGCAGTTACACAGTATGCCAGGCACTGTTTTTATTTAAAGTATTAGCTCATAACAGTCCTGTGAAGTACAAGTACTCTTGGATATATACCTGTGGAAAGCTGTATGCCCATTTTACAGATGAGGAATCTGAGGTGAAGTACCTACAGCTCAGGTATCTCCTCCCAGCTACTAAGTGGTAGAGTCAAGACCTGGACACAGGGTCTCTGGCTCCAGAGTTTGGACTTCCTACCGCCAGACTTGGCACTTTGCTATAATCTGGAAACAAAAGGTCCTTTATTTTTACTTATGTGGGAGCTAGTGTTATAAGAAAATTGCAAATAATAAAGCTTCTTGTACAAATAACTAAGATCCCAAATTTATTAAAATATTATCAGTAAAGAGAAATAACATGGAAAATACTACAAACTAGTTGTAGTACATTTTATGGCTGTGAAAACTACTCCTGTGAACTGCTGCTGTCAAAACAATGGGAAGTTTGTATTTAAAACAGGGAACTGAAAGTTGAATTTAGTAGTGAACATTTGAAAATTCAGTTTAAGCAGAAAATATTTATAGGATAGTAAGTCATGTTTAAATTCTAAAGGAAAAAATAAAATCCAAGGCCTTACCAATGGAAAAAAAAATAAAATAATAAAACTATATCTAAAGGCAGAGGAAAAGCCAGTCTCCATGTGAAAATGTTCCAATATGCTAATTATGCCTTGAAGTGTGTACAGTGTGCTAACATTTCCTCACAGACCAGGAGTCCCAAAATGAGAACCAAATGAAACCGTGATTGACTTTGCAATGAGTCACTACCTAGTCTGATTTTCCTCCGTAAATGCAACTCACGTTGCACGATGGATGTAACATAAGTGAATTTAAACATCACCACTTGACAGTGTACAGTGCTAAGTACTCTAATGCCTTTTCTGAATAGTGAAATATTGATCACTTAAAATTGTCAGTTATATGTTTTCAGACCAAGCAGGAGAACTCATCATACATTAATGGGAAAGCTGTATTACTGCAAAAATCACTTTAATAAAATGTTTATTTCTTATGTTTTCTCTTTTTCTGGACATGGGTGAATGCATTAATTCAGTGGTTTTGGCAAAGAGAGGTGTTCCAAATTATTTGTCTCTGATTCTTTCAGAGCTGGTTTGGATTAAAAAAAAAGAAAAAAATACAAATTAGGTAAAGCTTAAGGTCAGTACAGTCTTTTCTCCCCTTTCATAACGGCTTTCTCAGAGTCCAGGCATCCACATTTTCAGGAGACTAATTAGAAAATTAGAGAAATTAATTTATACAGGTTTCAGACATAATTATGGCTTCATGCCTATTTCTTAAAAAGTATTGGGTTTTTCACATGGAATTTGAATACTTTACCCCCCTTTTTTTTTTGCATGAATCAAATTTGAATGTATACAAAAATCATCAAGGAACTGTTTGTAAAATGTACAATCCAGAACATCTTCATCAGATAACTTGACTCAGTAGGTTGAGATGTGGCTTAAGGAAAGACATGCCTTCAAGTCATCCTATTGTACCTGGCCCAATAGCTACACGCTGAGAAAGATTATAGTAAATAAGGAGGACGTTTCTGGCATTATGGGAGGTGGGGGGTACAGATATTTTTGGTAGTTTTGGTTTAAGCATCTTCATTATCAAACTGATAAAAGAGAATGCCTTTTAATTTCCACTAAGAGATACGTTTAACCTTCATAGCATTTTTTATATAATTACAGAAGAGCAGCAGTATACAATTGGTTAAATCTGTTACAGCATAGGATTTCAAAATTGGATATAGAATAGGTGGCAGGATAAGAGACTATTGTTCTGCACTCGTGTACTTTAAAGGACAACATTTCATCTAGCGCTAAAAGTCGAATTCTATAAACTGTTCAGTGGAACCTTTGGAATTTATTTTCCTATGACAGTTTTCCACAACAGTTAAACATAAAAGCACATGTTACAAAACACAAGCAGATTTTAAAATATTTAGTGACAGAAATTTGCCAACATTAGTTTGTTTTCTCAAATGATAGTTCATCTTTACAAGTTGAGGTGCACCTTCTCAAGGTGTTGCCATGATAAGAGTGCTGCCCTTTTCAGTCTCACAATCTTGATGTTGTTGCATCACTTTTAAGGTGAATTTTGTATGCCCCTACTTTGCACACAAATGAGAATGCAAAGCCCAGAGCTCTGCTTGGAGGTGAGTGAAAAAACAACAGACTTCATCTGATCTACATTTCAAATAGAGCATCGTCTTTGACATATTTGAAAACTTAACATCTCATATTTTACTTCAAAAAAAGACATTGTGTTCATTTTTGAACACCAAATATTTTACATACTTCTTTATAACACATTATAATAACAATACCAAAATGAAATTAAAAAGTACTGTAAAGACTATAGATTTAGCTGAGATTTATCACCCATCTATTTTCCATTTGAGGATTTAGTTATTTTGAATATAAGTATCACAGAAGGTAGGCTTGATCCTGCTTAATTGCATGCTTTGCTTATTAAATGCTCTCCTAAGTTACATTTGTGAAATGACTCTTGAAAAGTATTCCGAAAGTAATTTTTGTCATACAGTTGGAACAATTATTTTCCCTATGGGTGACATCCATTGAATGCACTATCTGAAGGCAGAGTCTATTTCACTAGAACCAGCACATATTTTAAGTAAAATGAAGCTTTTTAAAAAGTTGAATTGGACTGCCTGTGAGGGCCTGTGCTACGCTGAGTGCTCTCCACCCCCAACCAAGAAGTAGGACCTCGACATTGACTGAGGACTGGCAAGAAGTTTGATAACTTCTTGGAGCGGGGTATTGCAGCTCTTGGATTTGCAGGTCACTACACATTTCAAATCTGGAAACCTCTAGGACAAGTAATCATAGAAACTGCAAAGAAGATTTCAACTTCTCCGTGTGGCTGACAGGGTCTTGGTGCTCCGGCCAGATGTCAGGCCTGAGCCTCTGAGGTGGGAGAGCCGAGTTCAGGATATTGGACCACCAGAGACCTCCTGGCTCCACATAATAGCAGTCGGCGAGAGCTCTCCCAGAGACGTCGGTCTCAACGCTAAGACCCAGCTGAACTCAATGACCAGCAAGCTCCAGTGCTGGACACCCCATGCCAAACAACTATCAAGACAGGAATACAACCCCACCCATTAGCAGAGAGGCTGCCAAAAATCATACTAAGTTCACAGACACGGCAAAACACACCACCAGACACAGTCCTGCCCACCAGAAAGACAAGATCCAGCCACATCCACTAGAACACAGGCACCAGGAAGCCTACACCAGCCACTGAACCAGCCTTACCCACTGGGGGCTGACACCAAAACAACGGAAACTATGAACTGCAGCCTGCAAAAAGGAGACCCCAAACACAGTAAGATAAGCAAAATGAGAAGATGGAGAACTACACAGCAGAAGAAGGAGCAAGGTAAAAACCCACCTGTCCAGACAAATGAAGAGGATATAGGCAGTCTATCTGAAAAAGAATTCAGAGTAATGATACTAAAGAATATCCAAATTCTTGGAAATAGAATGGAGAAAATATAAGAAATGTTTAACAAGGTCCCAGAAGAACTGAAGAGCAAACAATGAGGAAAAACACAATAAATGAAATTAAAAATTCTCTGGAAGGAATCAATAGCAGAATAACTGAGACAGAAGAATGGATAAATGACCTGGAAAATAAAATAGTGGAAATAACTACCACAGAGCAGAATAAAGAAAAAATAATGAAAAGAATGGAGGACAGTCTCAGAGACCTCTAGGACAACATTAAACTCACCAACATTCGAATTATAGTCATCCCAGAAGAAGAAGAGAAAAAGAAAGGGACTGAGAAAATATTTGAAGAGATTAAAGTTGAAAACTTCCCTAATATGGGACAGGAAATAGTCAATCAAGTCCAGGAAGTGCAGAGAGTCCCATACAGGATAAATCTAAGGAGAACCATGGCAAGACACATATTAATCAAATTATCAAAAATTAAATACAAAGAAAAAATTTTAAAAGCAGCAAGGGAAAAGCACAAATAACATACAAGGGAATCCCCATAAGGTTAACAGCTGATCTTTCAGCAGAAACTCTGCAAGCCAAAAGGCAGTGGCAGGACATATTTAAAGTGATGAAGGAGAAAAAGCTGCAACCAAGATTACTCTACCCAGCAAGGATCTCATTCAGATTTGATGGAGAATTTAAAACCTTTACAGACAAGCAAAAGCTGAGAGAGTCCAGCACCACCAAACCAGCTTTACAACAAATGCGAAAGGAACTTCTCTAGGCAAGAAACAGAAGAGAAGGAAAAGATCTACAATAACAAACCCAAAACAATTAAGAAAATGTGAATAGAAACATACCTATCTATAATTACCTTAAATATAAATGGATTAAATGCTCCCACCAAAAGACACAGACTGGCTGAATGGATACAAAAACAAGACCCATATATATGCTGTCTACAAGAGACCCACTTCAGACCTAGGGACACATACAGACTGAAAATGAGGGGATGGAAAAAGATATTCCATGCAAATGGAAATCAAAAGAAAGCTAGAGTAGCAATTCATATCAGACAAAATAGACTTTAAAGACTATTACAAGCGACAAAGAGGGACACTACATAATGATCAAAGGATCAATCCAAGAAGAAGATATAACAATTGTTAATATTTATGCACCCAACATAGGAGCACCTCAATACATAAGGCAATTGCTAACAGCCGTAAAAGGGGAAATCGACAGTAACACGATCATAGTAGGGGACTTTAACACCCCACTTTCCCCAATGGACAGATCAACCCAAATGATAATAAATAAGGAAACACAAGCTTTAAATGATACATTAAACAAGATGGACTTAACTGATATTTATAGGACATTCCATCCAAAAACAACAGAATACTTTCAAGTGCTCATGGAACATTCTCCAGGATAGATCATATCTTGGGTCACAAATTAAGCCTTGGTAAATTTAAGAAAATTGAAATTGTATCAAGTATCTTTTCCGACCACAGTGCTGAGACTAGATATCAAGTACAGGAAAAAAAAAACTGAAAAAAATACAAACACATGGAGGCTAAACAATACACTACTAAATAACTAAGAGATCACTGAAGAAATCAAAGAGGAAATCAGAAAATACCCAGAAACAAATGACAATGAAAATACGATGGCCTGAAACCTATGGGATGCAGCAAAAGCAGTTCTAAGAGGGAAGTTTATAGCAACACAGTCCTACTTCAAGAGACAAGAAACATTTCAAATAAACAACCTAAGCTTACACCTAAAAAGAATTAGAGAAAGAAGAACCAAAAAACCCCAAAGTTAGCAGAAGGAAAGAAATCATAAAGATTAGATCAGAAATAAATGAAAAAGAAATGAAGGACACGATAGCAAAGACCAGTAAAACTAAAAGCTTGTTCTTTGAGAAGATAAACAAAATAGATAAACCATTAGCCAGATTCATTAAGAAAAAAAGGGAGAGGACTAAAATTAACAGAATTAGAAATGTAAAAGGAGAAGTAATAACTGACAGTACAGAAATGCAAAGGATCGTGAGAGATTACTACAAGCAACTCTATGCCAATAAAATGGAGAACCTGGAAGAAATGGACAAATTCTTAGAAAAGCACAACCTTCTGACACTGCATCAGGAAGAAAGAGAAAATTTAAACAGACCAATCCCAAGCACTGAAATTGAGACTGTGATTAAAAATCTTCCGACAGACAGAAGCCCAGGACCAGATGGATTCACAGGTGAATTCTATCAAACATTTAGAGAAAAGCTAACACCTATCCTTCTCAAACTCTTCCAAAATGTAGCAGAGGGAGGAACACTCCCAAACTCATTCTATGAGGCCACCATCAGCCTGATACCAAAACCAGGCAAAGATGTTACAAAAAAAAGAAAATTGTAGGCCATTATCACCGATGAATATAGATGCAAACATCCTTAACAAAATACTAGCAAACAGAATCCAACAGGACATTAAAAGGATGATACACCATGATCAAGTGGGGTTTATGCCAGGAATGCAAGGATTCTTCAATATATGCAAGTCAATCAATGTGATACATCATATTAACAAACTGAAGGATAAAAACCATATGATCATCTCAATAGGTGCAGAAAAAGTTTTTGACAAAATTCAACACCCGTTTATGATAAAAACTCTCCAGAAAATAGGCACAGAGGAAACTTACCTCAATGTAATAAAGGGCATATATGACAAACCCACAGCCAACATCATTATCAGTGGTAAAAAACTGAAATCATTTTTACCAGGATCAGGAGCAAGACAAGGATGCCCACTCTCACCACTGTTATTCAACATAGTTTTGGAAGTTTTAGCCACAGCAATGAGAGAAGAAAAAGAAATGAAAGGAATCCAAATTGGAAAAGAAGAAGAGTGTCACTGTTTGAAGATGACATGATACTACACATAGAGAATCGTAAAGATGTTACCAGAAAACTACTAGAGCTCATCAATGCATTTGGTAAAGTAGCAGGATACAAAATTAATGCCTAGAAATCTCTTGCATTCCTATACACTAATGATGAAAAATCTGAAAGAGAAATTAAGGAAACACTTACATTTACCATTGCAACAAAAAGAATAAAATACCTAGGAATAAGCCTACGTAAGGAGACAAAAGACCTGTATGCAAAACATTATAAGACACTGATGAAAGAAATTAAAGATTTTACAAACAGATGGAGGGATATACCATGTTCTTGGATTGGAAGAATAAACATTATGAAAATGACTATACTACTCAAAGCAATCTACAGATTCAGTGTGATTCCTTTCAAACTACCAATGGCATTTTTCAGAGAACTAGAGCAAAAAATTTCACAATTTGTATGGAAACACAAAAGACCCCATATAGCCAAGGCAATCTTGAGAAAGAAAAACTGAGCTGGAGAAATCAGGCTCCATGAATTCAAACTATATTACGAAGCTACAGTAATCAAGACAGTATGGTACTGGCACAAAACAGATATATAGATCAATGGAACAGGATAGAAAGCCCAGACTTAAACCCATGCAAATATGGTTACCTTATCTTTGATAAAGGAGGCAAGACTATACAGTGGAGAAAAGACAGCCTCTTCAATAATTGGTGCTAGGAAAACTGGACAGCTACATGTAAAAGAATGAAATTAGAACATTCCCTAACACCATATACAAAAATAAACTCAAAATGGAATAAAGACCTAAATATAAGGCCAGACGCTATAAAACTCTTAGAGCAAAACATAGGCAGAACACTCTGTGACATACATCACAGCAAGATCCTTTTTGACCCACCTCCGAGAGAAATGGAAATAAAAACAAAAATAAACAAATGGGACCTAATGAAACTTAAAATCTTTTGCACAGCAAGGGAAACCATAAACAGGAAGAAAAGACAACCCTCAGAATGGGAGAAAATATTTGCAAATGAAGCAACTGACAAAGGATTAATCTCCACAACATACAAGCAACTCATGCAGCTCAATATCAAAAAAAAAAAAAACCCAATCCAAAAATGGGCAGAAGACCTAAATAAACATTTCTCCAAAGAAGATATACAGATTGCCAACCAACATATGAAAAGATGCTCAACCTCACTAATCATTAGAGCAATGCAAATCAAAACTACAGTGAGGTATCACCTCACACCAGTCAGAATGGCAATCATCAAAAAATCTACAAACAGTAGATGCTGGAGCAGGCGTGGAGAAAAGCGAACCCTCTTGCACTGTTGGTGGGAATGTAAATTGATACAGCCACTATGGAGAACAGTATGGAGGTTCCCTAAAAAACTAAAAATAGAACTACAATATGACCCAGCAGTGTTACTCATGGGCATATACCTTGAGAAAACCATAATTCGAAAAGAGTCATGTACCACAATGTTCATTTCAGCACTGTTTACAGTAGCTAGGACATGGAAGCAACCTAAGTGTCCATCGACAGATGAATGGATAAAGAAGATGTGGCATATATATACAATGGAATATTACTCAGCCATAAAAAGAAACGAAACTGAGTTATTTGTAGTGAGGTGGATGGACCTAGAGACTGTCATACAGAGTTAAGTAAGTCAGAAAGAGGAAAATACCATATGCTAACACATATATATGGAATCTAAAAAAAGAAAAGAAAAGGTTCTGAAGAACCTAGGGGCAGGACAGGAATAAAGACGCAGACCTAGAGAATGTACTTGAGGACATGGGGAGGGGGACGGGTAAGCTGGGACAAAGTGAGATAGTGGCATTGACTTATCTACACTACTAAATGTAAAATAGATAGCTAGTGAGAAGCAGCCACATAGCACAGGGAGATCAGCTCAGTGGTTTGTGACCACCTAGCGGGGTGGGGTAGGGAGGGTGGGAGGGAGACGCAAGAGGGAGGGAATATGGGGATATATGTTTCACTTTGTTATACAGCAGAAACTAACACAGCAATTTAAAGCAGTTATACTCCAATAAAGATGTTAAAAAACAAAAAGTTGAATTTAGTTGAATTTTGTGTAACAAGATTATTAAATCCCTGAATGTTGAGATAAGGGCTCTTCTCAGGAAGACTATACTACTATGCTTGTTAGTACGTTTTGATATTGTAATATCCTTCCATGTAGAAAATTTAATATGAATTAGGCTTTTTATTGTTTTCATAGTTTTGAACTTCAGCACGTTATTAGCATAGTGGATTTTGTGAAAGGGGAAATTGAAGTATAATTTTCAGCAGCTTATATGAAATCATATTCCCATTTTATAGCTAAATCTACCTCCAAATTTCATACTCTTGGGGCATGGTTTAAATGTAATCTACCAATGGTCTGAGGCTTTTCTGGACTTAAAGAAAAGTGTTTATTTTTGAAACATTTGAACACAGGAAATTGTATAAATTTTTTATTATATTCTGTACTTATACCAATGAAAGTTAATACCTCTCAGATTATTGTAGAATTCACATTTTATATTCAAATTAAAATAATACACTGGATCCAAGTGGAAAATGGCTGTGATACTTGAAACGCATTTCAAGTGTCAGTCATCCACTTCTTCACCACTTCCCACGTCATTCTCTAAAACCTTGAGTACAAAGAGCAGATTTTCCCATTCAGAGATAGACAATTTCTTGGTTAAGTGTATATGACATACCATAAAATACCAATACGCGACTTAACAAATAATTGCCATTACATATGAAAATACTGATTTTAATTCCTTCGATTTTGAGAGTAATACGTTGTGTGGACTTTTGAAATGTACTATAGAATACACCAAAGACAGATGTTTGCATTTGTTGTTTCCTGAAATAAACTTTCGTACAGATGAAATAGGATTAAAAAAAAGAAACTTCAAATGCCATTGTTGATATAAATGATCAACACAGTACATTCAGAGAGTGAATAAAATAGCCTTATGCACGTAGAAGATATAATATCTGCCCTGGGGGGAGATTGGAAATACTTATGGAAAGGCTAAAAACACACACAAGTACATTTACTAGATACATATTCATCCTGCCAGGTTGACCTAGAATATTATGTAAAGTTTCTTGTCAAATTATTCATGAAATATGGATATCCCTGCTTTTTGGATGGAAATTCAATCTTAGTTACCAATGAAAGAGCTGATTTTATTAAAGAGACACGCCAGGACATGGAGAAATAAAATGTTAGAACTACAACTATTATTTCATGATTATAAAACATCTTTTCAGAGCACTATGCATTTTTTATAGATTTCTTTTAGCTATCCTAGATTTTAGTTTGAGACGTAATTAGAAAAAATTCAAATAGTCATCCTGGACCATCCACCGAATTTAATTACCTGCTGCCCCAGATTCACATTGAAGTCAAAGAGATGAAAATTAAAAATGTCCTTCCTTGAGGTTAAAATTTTCAACATGAAAGGAAATGCCAAATTGGAAAATATATCTAAAAACGATTATTGTAATTTCAAATCCATTTAATAGAGTGTAGAAACAGATCAACATGTTAAGAAACAAATGAAAACAAAAGACTCTCAAATGAACTGAATTTTCAAGACAAATTAACTTATGAAAAATATTTAAGAAGTTCAAAGTGTTGTGATAAAACCACTTTGTAAATACTGAACTTTATAAATAACGTTAAATAGGAAACAGAGGCAGCCCAGTTAGAGATGGATCATCGTAACGCGAACTTACATGGTACTTAAGTGTGTGCTAGTCACTGTTCGAAGTGTTACATTTAAAAGTTAAAACTAAAATATGAGAAGCCATAATGACTGTCAATCCCATTAGATAATAAAATGAGGGCACAGAGAGTCTAGGTTCCTAGTCCCTGGTTGCATAGCTGCTAAGTGGCCATGACATAAACGCAGGGCTCTGGCTACAGAGTTCATGCTTTTACTCATACTGCTTCTAATGGCCAGAAAGAAACTGAACATGGCATTGGTGGTCCTAACACTTAACATTGTGAATTGGAAGAAAAGTAAACTAAGGTTTTGATACATTAGTCTAGTTCTGTGTGGCTGGCAAGTAGCTCCTAGATCCAACTTCAGACTGCTGCCAGTATTTCTTTTGAACTAGGTCAAACAAGTGTGAGTTTCTAGCTTAAGATAAAGTTGCATGTGTGGGTGTTGCATAACTTTTATTTTTAATTATAATTTTGATTCAGTCTGCTTCAGACACAAGTTAAACAGAAACAGAAGCTGTGGGAGGTAGAGAAGGAAGAAGAAAAATGCCATTCTAAATTTCCACTCTATGCCCAATTGATTGTTGAAGACACTGACATTTTATATCATTGATGTGAAAATTTAGCCAGGATCGTGGATCTTCTGCTAAAGAATTAACTAGATGTGTTCTTCATCGATAAAGATGACTGACAAACAGTGAATAGAAATAGAAGGAAGGGGTAGGAGGGAGCAAAAAAAGAAAAAAATGGAATTGGTGGTCACTATGATGTGAATTCATTCAGTTGACATCTACTGAGGTTGCCTGCATGCCAGGTCCCTGACTTCATGGCATGCGTAGTATATTGGCGAAGTCGTAAGTTGCATTATTAAAAACTTGAACCAAAAATAGAAAAGTTCCATTGATGGTATGTATGAATGTTTATCTTAGAGCATAAAATAGGCTGATTATACCTTGTTAGTGAAACCTGGGCAGGTGTCTCTGAAAAAGTGACAGATTAGCACGTATCTGCAGAATTAGGCATTAAGTAGGAGACGTGTGAAGGAAATGTGTCCATGGAGAGGTAATAATACGTTAAATGCCCTGGGGTTGGTGGAAGTGTCGAGAGTTTGAAAGACCGTCTGTCTGATCAGATCACAGAAAGCAAGGCACATTACAGATGAGGTATGAGATGAGGGTGGTAAGGTTTAGACCCTGCAGGGCTTATAGACTTGTTCACAAGTTTGATATATTTTCTGTAGGCATTAGGAAGTTGTTGCAATCGTTCTAAGTATGGATGAAGGAGTATACTTTGGTTTTAGATTTTAAATCGATGGCTCCAGCTTTACTGTGGTAAAAAAGGGAATGGATGAAAGAATGCATGCAGATGGGAGTTAGGGGACTAATTCAACTGTTCAAGTAGGAGCAGTGGTAGAGGGAGAGGAGAAGAGAGATGGGTATGACATTAAGATGTAATGTCGTCCATCCCAGAGCTGGCTTGTGTGACAGGATGGACACTGCTGCTATGTACTGGGATAGAGATCAGTGGAATAAAACAATCTTCTTTTAAAAATTCATTAATTTTTTACAAAAGAATGTGTATTACAATATGTTGAATCTTGAGTGAATATGTTGAATGGTTTCTGAGGAGATGCGTTAGCAGTTGGATATACAAGTCTGAAGATAAAAATGTACATGTCATGTGCTTATGGCTAAGAAAGTGAAGCCATGTGCACAGGTGGAATTACTGGGAGATGGTCATGAAGGCAGAGACAAACTCTGATCTCTGCCTTGAAGAAACCTAATATTTAATATTAGGTTAAGATAAACCAGCAAATGAAAAGATGTGCTCAGCATTGTAGGGGGGAAAACAGATGAAAACTGTTTTACAGAAGCTAAGAAGAGTGTTTCAAATAGGACTTAGTGCTAAATGTATCATCTATATAACAGTATATCATCCTGAGTGTTAAGAAAGTTGAGGACTGTGGCATGGCTATTGAATGTAACATTGAGGAAAGCTGATAAGCATCGCAATAATTATTTGAGATGATTAATGGTGCATTAGATCTAGTTTGAGAATGTTAAAGGCTTGGAGGTAAAAATGTGGAGATTCCTTTTATAAATTTGCTTATGATAAGGAGGAAAAGAATAGGCTAATACCTGGAAGGTGATAAATACAAGGTTGAGAGAAAGTTTACTTGAAAATTGGGGAAAACTATATCATGTTAAAAATCGATTGGATCTACTTTGACATTCTGGCAGACCAGATAAGCTACAAAACAGCTCCACTTAAAAGATAACACCCCAGTGCATATTTTCTGTATAAAGTGGAAGTATAAAATGGCTATATGTATATATAAGATCCATTATATGTAGAAAATGTTATATGTTTATCACAAATACTAACTGTTAGCATATATAAATATATGTGTTTATAATATATAATTGCACTGTTAACTTTTAAGGAAAGAAGGTAACTGTTCACAAAGGGAAGGAGAAGTGTTCCCAGAGGGGCACCAACAGGAAAAATGTTAAGGCATTACAGTGAGATACAGTGGAAAACACCATACCCTAATGACGGCAGTGCAAATTGTTACAATTATGTTGCAAAAAAGTTGCTTGTTTGTTAAAGTTGATGCTGCACAGACCCTATGGTCTAGAATTTCCACCCCTAGAATTCTGTACTTAGAGACATGTATAAGAATGTTCCTGGCAGCATTGTTTGCAATAACAAAACAAAAAGTTTTGGAATCAACTTGTAAACATAAATAATGGTTTATACATACATATATTTCATATATGCATATATAATATTTATACACATGCCATATTGATGGTATACAGCAATGAAGATGGATGAACTATTGCTACTTAATGTTGAATCTCATAAAAAAGGATAAGCACAAAGAAGCAAATTAGAGGATATATTATGATGGATTTTAAAATAAATGATTAAAAATGTAAAACTAAACAATTTATGTAACATATTTGTATATATAAACACTTTTATTTGCATTTCTTTATAGTTTTAAATGCACAAACACATTTATATACAAACATGTATATTTAAAATTATAAAAAATGTAAATAAGGTAGAAATAGGGTAGTTGTTACCTATGGTGGCGACAGAGACTCATTTGATCAAGAGGAGACCCTCAGGGTTTCAAAGATATTAATAATCTATTTCTTAGAGTATAGTACTTGCATATATTTTTTTCAGGGAAAAATTGAAGGGTCCCTTTATGAAATAGTTTAAATCATGCCTGTTGATTAAATACCGCAGAGAGAATACTGGAGTAATTACTACACTGAAAAAGTTTTTTATGCACTTCAGTGTGACTTTGATTTCTATGGGATTAGCTACATATAGCAATGATCATAATTGAGTTTTCCCTACTCTGCAACTTCAGTGAACTAAGATTTTATTTTGCTGGGAAGCCATGCAAATGACTTGACATTTTTGCTCTGTATATTTCACTTGCCAAAAATAGAAAACATATTTTGATAGAGTTTATACACATACACACCCCACTCACATACACATATGCATTCAACTACCAGAAGATGTTACACTTAAATATGTTTTACTTGAAACATCTTCCATTTCCTTCCAGCTATTTGAAACCCAGCAGTGCCTAGATAATCAAAGATCCTTGTGGTCTTCTCTTTGGATAGAAGCCAAGCTTATGCTTTTGTTTATAAGCAGAGAACAGTAAATAATTTTTAAAATGAAATACTTTAAAAGAAATGAAGTCATTATCAACCTGCTGAATAAGGAAACAATTCATATTATCCTGGACCACAGAGGTCTTTAGAAACAACGAATAACAAGCCTAATTGCTACTGAAGTCATTAGAAAACACATTAAAATGTTTACTCAGGCTTACTTAACAACAAAATACAATAATGGGTAAATTTATGTATAAGAGGGATTTCAGTTTATATACAATATGACTCTGAGTCCCAAATCCTTTATGTCCTCTGTGTGCTTTAAAGGTGAGCCTGCTGGTTGCTGTTTCTAAATCCAACACCCTAAGTCAGTTTCTCACCACCATTGTACATTTGCAAATGAAACACCGAGAGACGACACATAGGCAAATGCCTACTTTCAGTCACACTGGCCTAGAAAACCCACACTGTTTTCCTGCCCTGGTGAGCTGGGTGAAATAATAAGAATGTAATTCCTATTAGCATTTTTTAAAATTATTGCCAATGTTTAGTGAATATTTTCCTTAAGATTGAAATTGTGCTAAATGATTCACATGACTACTTCACTTAATCCCTTCTCAATAAGATTTGTTATCACCGCTATTTTGTAATTGAGGAAACTGAGGCTAACACCAGTCAGAACGGCCATCATCAAAAAATCTACAAACAATAAATGCTGGAGAGGGTGTGGAGAAAAGGGAACCCTCTTGCACTGTTGGTGGGAATGTAAATTGGTACAGCCACTGTGGAGAACAGTATGGAGGTTCCTTAAAAACTAAAAATAGAGCTACCATATGACCCAGCAATCCCACTACTGGGCATATATCTGGAGAAAAACATGGTTCAAAAGGATACATGCACCCCAGTGTTCATTGCAGCACTATTTACAATAGCCAGGACATGGAAGCAACCTAAATGTCCATTGACAGATGAACGGATAAAGAAGATGTGGTACATAAATACAATGGAATATTAGCTATAAAAAAAGAATGAAATAATGCCCTTTGCAACAACATGGATGGACCTAGAGATTATCATACTGAGTGAAGTAAGTCAGACAAAAACAGTATCATATGATATAATTTATATGTAGAATCAAAAAATGATACAAATGAACTTATTTACAAAACAGAAACAGACTCACAGACAGTAGAGAATAAAAAAAGAAAAAAAAGTTTAAGTAACTTGGAACATCTACATGGTTACCACATTGCGAGGCTGAGACATGAACCCAGTTCTTGAACTTCAGCTCCTCACTCTTCATCACCATGCTGTCCTTTCCTGTGACTTTTCCTCCAGTGTCTCCTTCACAGGGAAGCCTTCCATGAAATGACCACTCAGTGTGAATGTAGCTGCTCTGAGTTACTCTCACCAACATAACTTAGTATATTCTTAATAACACTAGCCATTACCTATAATTACCTTGCTCACTTGTTTATTATCCATCTCTCCTCAGGGTCAGTCAAGACCTTACCTTATCACGTTCAGCACTATACTTGCTTTGTTACGATAGTCTAGTACATAAGTGCCCTGTAGGTACTTGTTGAACCGGTGAATGACTATTTGCTGCTTACTCACCCCAGGTAACACTTATAACCTTTAATTAAATCCCATATGACCAGCCACCTGTATATATTTACACCAGTAATTTCACATATATCTTTTTTTTTTTGGCTGCTTTGTGTCTTCATTGCTGCGCATGGGCTGTCTCTAGTTGCGGCGAGTGGGGGCTACTCTTCGTTGTGGTGCACATGCTTCTCATGGCGGTGGCTTCTCTTGTTGCAGAGCACAGGCTCTAGGCACGCAGGCTTCAGTAGTTGTGGCTCACGAGCTCTAGAGCGCAGGCTCAGTAGTTGTGGTGCATGGGCTTAGTTGCTCCGTGGCATGTGGGATCTTCCTGGACCAGGGCTCAAATCTGTGTCCCCTGCATTGGCAAGAGGATTCTTAACCATTGCACCACCAAGGAATTCCCTCACATATATCTTTAATGTAACGTATCTAAAGATGAACTCACTTCTATCATCCCAGTAAATAAGACTATTATTATCCTTTTATTTCTCAAGTTTTAAACCTAAGTCATTTTGTCTCTTTTATTTCTCCTATCCCCGCATACTTCCAAAGTAATAATTCGTGTAGATTCAACCTTCTAAATATCTCATGGCACCTTCCACATCTCTTCATTCATTGCAGTATCTATAGCTAAGGCTGCCATTGTGTTTTGTTTAAATGTTATCCACAGCTTTTTATGACCTTGCCTTTTGGTGTAACTTTCCTGAGATCTGTTTGCCATACTGCAAATTGAAAGGTGTTTATTTAGCCCAATAAGTACAGAAATTGTCTGCTTACAAGAGTTTGTTGGGTCTGTGTTATTCTCAGAATGAAATCCAAATTATTTTAACATGGCTCATGAAATTTTAAATATCTAAATCCTATTTCTTCCTTCTCGCTAGCCCTCATTAGGATTGTTCATCTTACACTAAATAAGCCTTATAGAATAATGGCTGAGAGCACAGATTTCTGATTCAGCTTTCCTAGGTTCTAAATGGAGATTTATCCAGTTCGTAGTTTTGTGATATGGACAAACTGCTTAACCTTTTAAAAGTAAAAGTAAAATGCAGGGGAGGTGATGGTGATAATCATTGCACCTACTCAATAAGGAAATGTATTAAATGAGTACATAATGTAAAGCACAGAAATAAGGTAATTGGTTTGTCAGTTCTTTCTGTATAGTTCTAGAGCCCTATTTTTAGTTCTATGAACTATCATGTTATATCCATGTAGTTTTGCAGTGTAAACTTTGCAGTCCTAAAGTTTTGTCTAAAAGCTCCACTCCTATTTATGTGATCTATTTATCTTCCGCATTCTCATATAGACATTACCATTTCTGATGAGCCTTTGCTTCTCAATAAAAGATCTGATGTTTCTTCCATGTATCTCTTATTAAGAACTCACCTGTAAACTACTCTCTCTATAAGTACCTGCTACGATGTTTTGTCATTGTTAGCTTCTTGTTTTTATGCCTCCCAGACTGTAAGCTTCTTGGACTTGGAGACTATGCATTGCCCATAAATATGTATCATTCTAACACAGTTCCTTATACAAGAATACACTAGTCAAATGTCTGTTAAAACCATCCCAAAAGAGTTTACATAACAGGCCAATTGCTAGAAGAGAAAATTCTACATAGAAGCGAGATCCTTTGATGTTATTTCTCATTATATTAAATGGATTGACTAGGGGTAGAAATGGGTCATCATATATGATGTCAGTCCTTACTTCCTCACCTTCACAACAGGTTTCAGTTTTAACAAAATAATGGATATCATTTCTCTCCAAGCAGATAAAGACATTTGAAATGCATGATTTGGCTTTTTCCCTAGGGGAACATGTGCCATTCTGATACTGGTTTTGGTTCAGGAATTAGGAGGTTCCCAATGACTGTAATATTGCCTTAAGTGGAAATACTGTTTGTGAGTAAAGTTCTTCCTGAGACTTCATAAGACCAAAGGAAGCTGTGATGAGATAGGATGCATCTGCTTCTACAATCTGTGACCAAGTTACCTCCTCTTATTTTGTTTTTCTGTAAAAGTAAATTGAGAAATGAATGCAATCGTACCCTGTAATATTTTCTGTTTCTGAGAGAGAACCAACTCTTTCCTCAATCTGTAGTATATTTGACATAATGCAAGAAATTTGCCATACCATATGAAAAGATTTATCAACCAGAATGGCAGTCCTTTGCTGAAAAAGTTGATATTGTGAGTTTTGTTGAATTAGAGTTCAGTGACCTCATTGTATTACATGATCAATGAAAATCTCACTATTTTCAAGGTAAAAATGTTTATTGTTTGCTTAATAAATACTAGGCTTATGCCATACACATTTATTAATGACTGAATTTAGACTTCATAAAATCCCATTGATATAGATATTAAATCTATTTTATACATTAATAGCCCAGTATGATCCTTTTTTAAGGTTATTCTCCTCTGTCTCCTCCCTTCCTCTCTTTTCCTTAAGAAAAACGTACTAGTCATTGACAACCGACTAGATCCTCCACTCCAATAAATTTAATATTGATCTGGATCCTTTTCCCCTCTAATTTTTACTATGATTTTCCTTCAATTGAAACATCACATCTATAGAGCCGACCAAAAAATTTATTGACTAGAGCTAAATACTGTACTAAAGACAAAATTAGAACCATGGAAAAACATGATGTATTCCAGAGCCTCATGTAGTGTTTAGCCTGGATGGGAAGATGAACATTAAATACACTTTTAAACATAAAAACACATAATGATGAGTTGCATAACATATACAAGGAAAATGAAGCTAATTAGTAGATAATGTGAGTAGGATTAATATTAAGGTCAGGAGAAACTATTCTAAGTTGAATTTGAGGTAATAACTCCTGCTTGAATCCTTACCTTCTTCTCATACTGCTTAGATTTTAATTTCATGGAATATTCTTATGTTTTCCAAACACCTTCTATTTATTAAAGATTAAGAGGGGCAATTTTGACACTGTTTGTATCCAAACTCTCTTGTTTCAACAGTTGGTGCATTCAACTACTACTTCCATTGCAGTATTTTAAAATTCTCTTTAGCCAAAGCATAAGGGCAATTTATTGCAGTTAGAGAATACAAAGGCAAACTTGGGGACATTTTATTTCTCCTTTACTTTTCACAGTAATATAATCTCTCACTTTATTTCTTAAAAAACAAAACAAAAATAAACTACCAATAATGTTTAGTAGCATTACATTAAAAGACAGCGAACAAATATAAACTGACTTTGAAAGGTACCCTCTTCATTCAATGCCTTGGCTAATTTAATAGTTTACTTCCCAGAGTGTTGAATATTGTGTAAATTTAGTCTAGCTTTTAGCAACAGAATTAATTTAAATATGGAATGCCTCTTGAACCCATTAACCATTTTCATTAATGACTTCTGAATAACAGATTAACAGGCAAACACTTAATTACTGTCTCCTTTTTTAATCAGGCAAGCATTTCTAATACAAACTGACAAGGCATTTATTTAGGAAGCTACTTACTTTAAATAGTCACTGACAGTTCCAAAGATTTTCTTTTAAGCCTATGAAATGTACATTAGAGATGAAAAGGAAACAATACATTTGAATAATAATTGGGGTATAAAACTGTTTTCCATTACTTTCCATTTTGAAATTTTAAAAGTTCCATTGTAAAGTACATGTAGAAGTCTGAGGAAATGAGATGCCATGAGTTAATGAGAAATGGCATGAGTTACTGTCAAAAGGATCTGCCTAAGGAAAACCACCTTCCCAGTAGGTATCAAAGTGAGAGTTTATCAGTTGAGCACAAGTTGAGATCTAGCAGTCTGCTTTTTCTTGAATGAAAGCTGGGTTGTTAGTATGTTGGTAAATGGGCTCAATTTCTCCAGGCAGGATTCCCAAATCCAGTCCCACAGAAATTGTTGTAAAAACTTACCTTCCTAACATTAAAATTTATTATTGGCATTCTATTATTTGAACAAGATGGTTGTATCCTTTGACCTGTGATTTTTATTCTTATTACTGAGCCTCATGGGATGTTCAGTTATAATTGGAATAAGATATACCAGTTCTATAATTTGAATTTTTATTAGCATCAGGCTGAGTATCCAGCAATGATCATTTTATTGACTGAGGTAGCAGGAATTGGCTTACAGTACTTTATACAATAAATGTTTAAAGCTTCTACAAATATAAAAGTTTTACAGACCAATGATAATGTCCACATTTTGAGTATTCACTATATTCTAGCTAAGATGTTAAGCTGATGTTATTTTATAAAACGACATTATCAAGTGAAATCAATATACCTAAAAGGCAACTAAACAAGTGTAGTAGACATTGGCTGCATTTATGATTGCCTATCATCTTTCGAACATTCTTCCAGATTTTGAATAAATCTTCACTTTATGAGATTTGCTGCCCAAGGCAGAAGTCAGACTTCATTAGTTCATCCTCTCTTGCCATTAGGGATGGACTGTATCCTTTGCTTCTCTAAGCAGATAAACCATTATGAGACTTTGTTTAGAAGGGGCTATGTGGGGAAGGTGATGAGCATGAAATCTATCTTTGGGAACATATGTGTTGGAGGTTCTTAAAGAGCAGCATTAGTGAAGGCCCTGAAATTTAGTCTCAGGCTGGTGTTTTCTCTTGGTATCTCAATCTCAAAATGCAGTTGCATATTGTTTCTAGGTACATAGCTTCTCGCTAGTTTTCCTCATTTCCCTGAAGATTTTGAGAGCTGCCTTTTGTTCTCAAATAAAATTTCTGCCTATACAGTTCAGCATGGATTCTGTTGTTTGCAGCTAAGAATCCTTACTGACATATCAAAGCTGCACAGATTTTGCAGCTATTACTCAATTTTCCCCCAAACTTCAATCTGTGTTTGTCTGACACATACACACTCTGTGTGTATGTGTGTGTGCATTGCCTTAACAATTGCCTTAACAAGATATCCTAAGAAAATTTTTGTAGTAGTACAATGTATTAGTTTAAATGTCTTTTCTTCACAAACTACTTTTATTGCTCTCAGGATTCCCAGGCTGATCTCCCATATGCAGTGCTTACGATAAGTTTATATATGTGTATGTGTTAATACACACACACACACACACACACACAGAGTTTGGAAAACTCTTTTCATCTCTTGTGTGAAATAAATGACTTCTGTTGTGTAAGGATATTTCTACTCAGGCTAACATACTTTTAAAAGACGTATGTGTTGAAGTTCCATTTAGGTAGGATGAAATGACAGTTCTGTAGGAACTTCAGTTGCTAGAAACCTTAAACTCACAAGAAACTTCTTCAGAATTTCCACAAGGACTTTTATCTATTGTTTTCTTCTCTCAAAGCTTTTAAAAAAATTCTAGAGTATCTGCATTCATAATAATACTTCTTAAAAACTCCAACAGTCTTGTAATGAATACTGAACAGTATTATTATAAATGTTTTTGTTACACATATATAATATTTCAACCATATGATGGATTTAAACATTTCTGTCAACTCATTTTTTATTTGAACATTAACAGTGTTTATGTGAAAAAAATTGTGTTTCAACTTACAAGTGATCTTGTACAACAGACTTTCTAAACATCTCTTTCTAGGTACTAATTTGTTTACTTTGCTCATTAAATAAATTTAGTTGTTCTCCTAAATACGTGAATCTCTTTCACTGTGTAGCTTAATAAATACCAAGCAATACACTGAACAGATAGATTTTTGTGTTTAAAAATAGTTTCAAGAACTTCAGAAAGTATTTTTTAATTAGAAAAGACTTGTCTTAAATAGTAAGTTGGTTAAGAAGATATTGTATTTTTAAAATGAGCATTTTATTTTTGAACAGTTTTAGGTTTACAGAAAAATTGCAAAGATAGTAGAGTTCACATATGCCTCACACCTAGTTTTCCCTGTTATTTTACATTATTACAATGAACTTATCAAAATTAATAATATAATTAATATTACTATATTAACCAAATGTATACTTGATTCAGATTTCCTTAATTGTCATGTAATGTTCTTTTTTCTGTTCCAGGATCCTGAATGTTACCACATTACATGTAAAAGCATTGTTTCTCATTCAATCTGATACTAGCTGTAGATGTTTCATATATATTTTTTGTCATATTGTGGTGGTTGCCTGCTATTTCTAGTTTGCTCAGAGATTTTTTTTTTTTTTTTTACTGTAAAATGGTGTTGGATTTTGTTAAATGCTTTTCTGCATCTATTGGTATGACTATGACTTTTCTTCTTTAGCTCCTTGATTTAGTGGACTGTGTGGATTGATTTAAAAATGTGGACCAGCCTGGCATATCTAGAATACATATCATTTAGTTTTTTTGTGTAACTTCTTATACATTGTTGGATATGCTTTGCTAATATTTTGATGAGAAATTTTGTATCTATGTTCATGAGAAACATTGGTCTATGGTTTTCCCTTTCTCATGTCTTTATCTGATTTTGTTCTTAGAGTAATGACTGGCATCAGGGAAGTTTGCCCTCTGTTTTAATTTCTGGAAAGATTGTGAAAAATTAGTATTTTTCTTTCTTAAATGTTTGTTACAATTCCCCAGTAAAATATTTGGGCCTGGTGCTTTCTTTTTTGGAACATTATTAGTTATTGATTTAATTTCTTTAATAATTATGGGACTGTGCAGGTTATTGCCATCTCCTTGTGTGAAATTTGGTAGTTTGTGGCTTTCAAGGAATTGTTTCATTTCATCTAAATTAGCAAATTTGTGAGCATAGAGTTTTCATAGTATACCCTTATACTTCCTGTATCCATGGATTCAGTAGTGATGCTCCCTCTTTAATTTCTGATAGTGGTAATATGTATCTTATCTCTTTTATTGGTTTGCCTGGTAGAGGTTTATAATTTTATTGAAATTTTTGAAGAGCCAGCTTTTGATGCCGTTAATTTTCTCTATTTTCATTTTGATTTTCTATTAAGTTTTTCTACTTTATTCTTAAACTGCATTCCTTCTCTAATTGCCTAAAGTGCAAGCTTAGACTGATTCTAGATCTTTCTTTTGTTCTAACATAGACATTTAATGCTATAAGTTTCCCTCTAAGCACTGTTTGCATTGCATCCTAAAGGTATTGTTTCATTTTTAATTTAATTTAAAATATTTTTAATGCTATGTCTTCATGGAGAATTTACTCCTATTATTTTGTAGTGCCCCTCTTTATTCCTGATAATCCCCTGTTCTGAAGTCTGTGTTGTCTGAAATTAATATAGTTACTCCAACTTTTTTTTTCCACTAGGGTTAGGATGGCATATCTTTCCATCCCTTTATTTTTACCCTATCATATCAGAATCTTTAAAGTGGGTTTCTTGTTGACCGTATACAGTTGGGTCCTCTTTTTATTTCACTCTGACAATCTGTCTTTAATTCATAACTTAAAGTAATTCATGTTTAATGTGATTATTGGTATAATTGGATTAATATCTACGGTATTTGTAACTGGATTAATATCTACGGTATTTGTAACTATGTTCTATTGCATTTGTTTTTATTTCCCCTTTTTTCTGCCTTCTGTCTTAAAACTGAACATTATAAAATTACATTTTATTTCCTTTCTTAGCTTATAACTTGTATTTCATTTTTAAGAGTCTTTTAGTAATTGCCCTAGAGTTTCCAATATACATTTTAAAGTCCAATTTGAATTAACACTATATGGCTTCACGTGTAGCGTAGGTATCTTATAACAGTACAGGCGTGCCTTGTTTTATTGTGCTTCACTTTATTGAACTTCAGTGTTTCTTACAAATGGGAGGTTGTGGCCACCCTGCGTTGAACAAGTATATGGACGTCATTTTTCCAACAGCGTTTGCTCACTTTGTGTCTCTGTGCCACATTTTGGTAACTCTCACAATATTTGAAAAATTTTTATTATATTATGGTGATCTGTGATCAGTGATCTTTGTTGTTACTGAGTAAATCGGGTCCTGCTCCTTGCTGCTTAGAAAATCAACTACATACTCATAAATGGTAGAGGGAAAAGGTGCCTTTAATCAGATGGTGGAGATGGTGGACTCAGCGTCCCCCAAAAACCACTTCCCAAGATTCTTTTCAGCTATGAAACTTTCTAAAGAGAAACAGAAGTAATGTCAGTTAATCATTGAGATAGGGGGTCACAGTCTTTGCCATTCCCCACAGTGTGCAGGCTTGTGTGCAGGCTCGTGTGCAGGCTTTTCAACTCCTCGTTTTCTTCCTCTGTGTGTTATCTTATTCACACAGTTTGTTCAGGAGATTACTGAAGGGGAGGAGAGCTGGTCAGCTGTTAATTACTTATTCTTCATTTCTACTTATTTGATCTATGGAAGGAACCGACAAGTTAGGCAAGGTATTGTGTGATCAAAAGATTTGAAAGGTGTGCTTGGGCTGGAGATGAGTAGAGCATGGGGTTGCTTGGTTTAAAAATTAGTTACAAAAAAAAAAATTAGTTACAATAGTTTTGCTAAAGTGACAGGAAAAGAGGCTTCCTGCTGAGGGTGGTTTCCTGTAAAGAGCTGCTTACAATGTTACTCTTGGAAAAGGTTGTGACTCACTGATTCATATGGTTGGCATCTTTTAGCAATAAAGTGTTTTAAAATTAAGGTATGTACACTTTTTTTTTTAGACATAACGCTTTTGTACATTTAATAGACTACAGTATAGTGTGACCAGGACTTTTATATGTACTGGAAACCAAAGCGTTGTGTGACGTGCTTTATTGTGATACTTACTTCATCGTGGTGATCTGGAACCAAACCCACACTATCTCTAAGGGATGCCTGTAATCCCAGTTCCTCCCTTTCTTCTTTTGTGTTATTGATGTCATTCACCTTTATTCCTTCTCTGATGTTCTTCTTTATGTAGAGCAAGTTTCTGATCTATGTAATTTCATTCTCTCTGAAGAAAATTTTTGACCTATCTTGGAGGATAGGTCTCCTAAAGATGAATTCTATATTGTTTGTCTGTTTGTGTGTGTTTTTTTCTTTTTTTGGCCTGAGAATTTATATTTTCTTCTCTTTTGATAATATCACTGGATACAGAATTCTAGGTTTGTTTGTTTGTTTTTTCCCAACACTCTAAATATTTTACTACACTTTTGTTTGCCTAGTTTTTAACAAAAAAGTCCAGTGTCATCCTCATCCTTGTTCATCTATGGGTCAGGTATTTCTCCACTACTCCCTGGCTTTGTCCAGCGTTTTCTCTTTGCCTTTCTGTACTTTGAATATGATAAGTTTAAGTGTAGATTTTGGGGGGAAGAAGGGTGGTATTTATCCTTCTTGGTGTTCCTTGAGATTCCTGGATCTGTGATTTGTTATGTCATTAATTTTGAAAAAGACTCAGCCATTTCAAATAACTTCAAGTACTTCTGCTTAATTCACTCTATTCTTCTTCTGGTGTAGCAATGAAACTTACATTACATCTTTTGAAATTGTCACATAGTTCTTGGATGTTCTCTCTCTTTTTTTTAATATTTGTTTTTCTTTTTGCATTTCAGGTTAGGAAATTTAGGAAGTTTCAATAAATCTATCTTCAAGCTCAGTGGTCTTAGCTGTGCTAGTCTGCATTAGCTAACAGCATTCATTTCTGATACCCTGTTTCTGATTTCCAGCCTTTACTGTTAATTCCTTCTTAGAGTTTCCATCTCTCTGCTTACATTACCCTTCTGTTCTTGCATGTTGTCTACTTTTTCCTGTTAGAGCCCTTAAAATATTAATCATAGTTATTTTAAATTATGTGTCTGATAGTTTCAAAATCTGTTACTTGTGAATCTGGTTCTGATACTTGCTTTGTCTATTTAGAACACCTTTTTTTTCTTGCACTGTAATTTTTTTAATGAAAGCCAGGCATGTTGTATCCAGTGATAGAGGCTGAGGTAAATACACCATCAGTGTTAGGTTTTAATGTTAATTTCACTAGGACTTGGGCTGTGTTGAATGTTTGCTATAGCTCTAGGAGTTGGAAGCTTCAAATTCCTCTAGTTTCCTTGTTTTGTCTCCTTTCTTGACTTTGTACTTTACTTTTACCTGGTTATTGTGGGAGGAAAATCAAAATGGAGTTAGTATTGCTAAGAGCGCTCTCTAAAACAGAGCTGGGAGACCATTGAGGAAGTGTGACTTGTGTACATCTCAGCCTGGATGGAATCTGACCTTTTGACCACTTACTGTCCTAGTGAAGGCATCCAGAAGACCTACCAGAAACTCAAGATACGTACTGAATCTTTACCCTAAAATAACTCATGATTCCTATAGGACAAATATTTCCTGACTTGTGTCAGAGTCGATCCCAATTCTCACTGTGTGACTTTAATATTCCTGTGTGTTTTTGTCTTTATAAGCCCCCAACTTTTTCTTTGCTGAAACACTTTTTTGGTTTTACCCAAATTGCAATTCTTAGGACACTGGTAAAGCTCCTTGGTCCTTGTAACCTCAATACTGATTATTGTTTGATTGTAAATATTCATCCTCAGAGACAGTCTGCATGTAGTAGTTGTTTCTGCTATAAACTGCTCTTACTATATTGGAGTCCTTTTGTTGTGGTATTAAGGCGTGGCGGATGGAGGGAATACTCAGTAGTCCTAGGTTAGATCTTTGTCTTTTAGTGGACCTAAGACTCTTCACAAGTATTTTTCCGTAAGATAGGGCTTTTTAATCTTAGATCAGACAGGAATACTAGGAAATGCTCTCTCCCCCACTAAGATACTCCACTAGTAAATGCTTTGTCCAGGAGAGTAGGTTTTGTTATAGCGCATGCTGGTATATTTAACAATGATTTATTCCCCTTCCCCTGCTAGAAACATGAGAGGATCTTTATTTGATCTTCACAGTGAGAAATGTGTGCGATTCCTGGAAGTAAAACCAATAGAAAGGTAGCCTTTCTATGACTATGGACCCCGTGAGTTTTGTACTCTCATGTTAGTCCACACTCAGCCTTCAGCATTTTGTCAAAACTACCATTTAAGTGTTCTGTATTTTGAGCCCTGACAGTTGGCTTTTCTTTTTGCAATGCAGGTCCTGACTTAAGCTTCAATTGCGAGGCATCTACTTCAGGGAAGGCTATCTCTAATAAACCCATTGCCAGCCGCAGGAGTAGGAAAAGAGCCAGGACATCCTTTTCTCACTACAGGCCATGAGGCTCCTTTGTTTTAGAGATCCTGATTGATTTCTATTACTGGCTATTTGGGCTGCTTCTTTTCTTTTTTTCTCTCTTCTCATGCTTAAAATTCCCTCTTACTTGCCAATATTGAGCCCATGAAACTCTCACCCTCCACCCTTGACCCCAATAAAAGCAGGACCCCAGGCCCATACTCATGCTTTCTCTCTCTACCCAGGACCTTGCTGTGTGCCCCCTGGTGTGCCTTGTACACTCCAGGGCTTGCAAGTAATAAACTCCTTTCCTTCAAATCTTCCTAATGGTTATTGCTGAAGAGCATCTCGCAATCATAATAAGAACCACAAGGATTGGTCTTAACATTGGTTTCGAAAGAGTAGCTGTCCAGGGAAGTGCACCTGGGCCCAGGTGAGAGCCCCCAGGCATTTCTAACACAACAGCATTACTATCAATAGACTGAGACCTGCACAGAATAAGTTCCAGCTAGTTTATGGCTCCCGCAGCTGTGCTCCAAGTAAGCTTATGTCAGCTGTGACTCTGGATTCACCTGTCTCCAAATATCAGGGTGGCAGTTTGTCCTGGAACTGAGTTCTTTGATGGGTCTGAGAAGTCATTAATTTTCAGTATGCTCAGCAGCTTCTTTTAAGGAAGGGAGGGATGACATCTAAGCTCATTACTTGTTCAAGCTAAAAGAGGAAGTCTACACATAATAAACTTGAAAATGCAAAAATAGTAAAAGATGTTTTCTATTTCTTAGCCCATCCTGCTCTATTATAACTGTTAGCAGATTAAAAAATTCCCATGAATTTTTATCCATTTAGACATTTTGTTAGTCAAAATAAATATTAATTATGACTAGTTTAAATTTTAAAAGAAACTTTTCCCAGAATTAAAAACTAAGGCAATACTCTAATATCTACCTAATGCAGAGAGTTGTACAGTTGTTAATAGAGCTTCTTACTATTCTTACGACATTCACAGCCTATGTTTTGTTTAAACAGAACTTTATTTACTTATTCATTCACTGGTTTTTTCTCTCCAGAATTTATCATGTACCTACTCTTGCTGGAACTGTTACAGGCACTCGAAATACAGAGGTGAACAAATATCTCCATATCAAAGTATCTATAGTTTTCCTTGTTATACATAGAGATAAGAGACACATCTTTCAATTCTCCCTTCTCATCTCACAAGGACCTTTCGACAACATTTGATGTAGTTTTAGGGCTGGCTGTATATGTTTGTAGATGCCTGTGAAGAGTGAAAATGTGGGGCTTGTTGTGTAAGAAGCAGGTATAAAGTGCTTTTAAAGGTACTAAAATATGAAATTTTATCTTTTTAGGTAGTCTCTTTTGATAGTGTTTATTTTCTATTTAATCCCTTTTCCAAATAAAAAAATTTAAATTTAAATTCTTGGATGAACTTTACCACTTATCTTCATGTTGTTCAAAGACAATTTTGTTGACCTTAAATAAACAGACTGCCAAATATTTCTGCAGTAAAAATGAGTTTACTTGGGATCAACATCAAAGAATTGATATTTGAGGTCTGCAACTGTGGTGGCCCAAGTGCAATTCTCCCACAAAAATGGAGAGGGGAACTCTTTTTATAAAAGGGAAAAGGAAGTTCTGAGGCCTATAGTAAACAAACATCCATTGGAGGAACTGAGTTTGAGGTATAGTGGCTTTTCATTTGCTGACTTGTGATAGTCTTTCATTGGCTGAGTTCTCACTACTAGAAAGTGGAAATCTGTCTTCTTCCTTTTGGGCTCTGCTATCATCATAGAACATGAGAGCTTTTCCTTTGGGCCTCCTGAGTGTATTAGTTGAGGTTTCTCTTTATTAATTTTTACAGTTTTAAAAACAAATATAAGACATTTACTTCATATGTGGATCGTTTAATTTATACAGTTTGTATTTTGTTGCTTATGCATGCATATGTATTTTTTATTACTAGAACAGCAGAACCGCTGCAAAATATAAATAGTGTTCTGTTTCACTTCTTAATATTCATTCTGTCAATGCTCTGTACCTTTGATTTAATCATAAGGAAGGACTGAAGGCAAAATGAATTATGTGTTGTCCTATCTTTTCATTTTCTCATGTTATCACTTTTTCTTTTTTCCAACTTTATTGAGGTATGATTGACACATGAAAATTGTATGTTTAGGTTGTACAATGTTAGGTTTTTTTAAGGTGTGCAACATGATGATGTAATATACATATACACTGTGAAATGATTACCGCAATCAAGTTAATTAACGTATCCTATCACTTCACATAGTTATAATCTTTTTTGTGTGGTGAGGACAGTGAAGATCTACTCTATTGGGAGACTTCAAATATCCAGTACTGGGGAGTGGCCAAGATGGTGGAGTAAGAAGACACTGAGCTCACCTCTTGTCACAGGTACACCAAAATCACAACTATTTCAGAGCAACTATTGATGAGAATGACCTGAAGACTAGCAAAAAAATTTTCCACAACTAGAGATGTAAAGAAGGAACCACAACTAGACGGATAGGAGGGGCAAAGACATAGTACATACCGCTGGGTGGAGGTGACCCACAAGAAGGAGGATAATTAACATTGCAGAGGTTCTCCCTGAGGAGCGAGGGATCCAATCCTCACATTAGGCTCCCCAGCCTGGGGTTCCTGCACCAGGAAAATGAGCCCCCAGAATATCAGGCTCTGAAGACCAGCAGGGCTTGGGTACAGGAGAGCTCAGAGAGCTGTAGGAAAGAAACACTGTCTTATAGGGTACGCACAAAATCTCACACTCTGAGACCCAGTACAGAAGCAGTAACTTGAAAGAGTCCTGGGTCAGATCCACTTGCTGATCTTGGAGAGCCTTCCAGAGAGACAGGAGGCCATCCACTGGGACTCCCCTTGGGGAGATAGACGCTGGCAGCTGCCATTTTTCGGAAACTGTTCTACTGTGAGGACACTGTGGCTGGAAAGTAACATTTTTGAGTCCTCCCTCTAAACTACTAGTGTGGGGACCAGGCCCCACCAAAAACTGGTTGGTACCAGTCTGGGACCCCTCAGGCTGAGCAGCCAGTTACATGGGTTCCTGACCCTACCATCAGGCCAGCACCAGTCCTGGGCTCCCCCAGATCACCCAGTAAGTCACTTGGGGGAGTGACCTGGACCTGGAACTACCCACCAGAGAGCCCAGGACTATACACAGGACCCCCGCATATTCAACATCCAGCTGCCCTGGGACCTAGCTCTCCCTACCAGTGGGCCAGCACCAGCCCCAGGACTCCTTGGGCTATGCAACCAGCTGTTCCAGGACCCAGACTTGCCCACCAATGGCCAGCAGCTCTGTACCAGGTAGGGCCTGGCAGCAAACAGGGTTGGGGATGAGTTCGCCTACCAGCACACCCACATTGGCCAACCCCACCACAACAGAAGGGCCCACTCAGCCCACCTGGGGGGCACCATAGATCATATAGTTCTGGTGACCATAGGGGAGTGTGCTTCTGAGCCCCATAGGACATCTCTTAAATAAAGCTGTTTCTCCAAAATCAGGAAATACAACTGACCTATCGCATACATACAAATAAATAAAATGTGGTGACAAAGGAATATGTTCCAAATTAAGGAATAAGCTTCTAAAATTAAGTAATATGGTGACAAAAGAATATGTTCCAAATCAAGAAATGTTAAAGGGACTTCTCTAAGAAAAAAAAATGCTACAACTAGAAAAATTAGAATTATGAAGGAAAAAAGC